>NC_091312.1:38448430-38458430 GCF_038502225.1 Cherax quadricarinatus
GCTTTAAAGTTGGTTATTGCATGAAACCGGTTTGTTGCTGACGGTTAATCTGTGTGTTGTGTTGCAGATCCAAGAGGAGAGTTTTAGATCCAGTTTACCATCTGTACTGATTACTTTGTACTAAAATATGAGTAGTGTAGCCTATTAAAAATAACATAAAATAATTTTATGTATTAATAGATATGGGTAGGGCCATAAATATTATAGTTATAATATAAAAATAACTATTGAAAGTTCTACAATCAAGAATTAAAAAGAATAAACGTTTAGTAAACCAACCTCTCTGTTAACGATGTTTTATTATAGAAATTGCGAAAAAATAATTGTTTCTGGTGTATGGTCATCAGGGGGATGATGTCTTGGTAATTTGCTCAGATGCTAACGCTTTTATCTCAAATGCAAGCATCTGTATGCTGAGATGAAGAACGAATCAAGTGTGTCTTATGAGCTCTATTTCAATGCCCCAAAAGAGTCTCCTCGTGTGACAGAGCTAGAGAGGTTGCTCTAGATTTATCAGAGATGGGAGCTCGGAACATTAGCGAGATTACCTCACTGAAGCCTCAACTTTTTCTTATTATTAGCTTACAACTGAAGAGCAAAATCAGAAATCATGTAGGTCGAGGAAACCCTTTCTTAAAATGCTTGTCTTCCTACACACGAGAAATGTAAGCCAGAACTAACAATTCCTGCTACACATAGTTTTCTGTATGGAAATCTATAACGAGAGTGCAAGATGCAGTGTATGTAGTTAGTTGTAAAAGAAAGATGATTGTCTTACTTTAATATTAGGGTTCGCCCATGCTAACATCCCTGAGGTAGATAATAACGAGAATTCAATCTAAAGAAAAAGTTTGTAAATGGGTAACATGATTGACGTGTTTATGAAATGTTCTTTAAAAGATACGTTTTGATGATTTGTACTCTAAATTTATTATGCTTCGCTATGTATTGTCATATTGTAAAGACATGCCATAGTAATTTGCAGTATAATGAAGGTATTATGTATATTTGTTTGTAAGATTTTAGAATAAAAGGTTGAAGGTTGTCTATTTTTATTTAATCTTGCTATGTGAAAAAAAATTCTGAACCCATTTACTGTTCACTGTTGTTATTTACTGTTACTATTGTCAAACGTAGTGTAACGCGTATGTCATAAATGCAAGACAGAACCTGTCGCTAGAGCACCAGAAGTGTCTCTGCAGGATAAGATCTTAATTATGTGAATGAATAAGTTGTTATCTGTCACTTCTACCCTTCTGTTCCCTTCCGTCCTTCCTCCGTCCCTCCGCCAGCCTGTCCGTCCCTTCCTCTTTCTCTCTCTCTCTCTCTCTCTCTCTCTCTCTTTCTCCCCACAAAGTGGGGGATCCTGAGAGCTAGAGCTCATCTTCCACCTACTCCACTCCCCACCAGCTCTCCCACATCCCCAACAAACCTCTTCTCCCTCCCTTCCTCCCCTCAATCAAGACTTCCACACTCCACCGCCAGGAGTCTGATATGGTGGACGGGCGGGCGTAGTGGTAAACAGCTCAATAGGCGACCATGGGTGTGCAGGTGTCGAGAAGGTGCTACTAGAGATGCGCTTCAGATAGACCGCCACCCATGGGAAGCCTCTCTAGGGAAGCCTATAGAAACCTACCTGGAGTTTTTCGTCTACCTGCCCCTGGTACGTGGGTGAGGTCACATGCTAACAGGTGATATAGGAAAGTTTAGCCAAGAGGTTTTGTAAACATGGATATATCCTGGTTTTAATTTCAGGTATCACAGGCCTTCATGAAGGTAGCTCCCATACATTTTCTTCCCTGATCCTTCCGTAGTTATGTAGCATGAGTTGGGTCCTGTTCCATGCCATAAGGTTTGGGGGTCTTATGCCTATGAATCACACACGTATCTTGTTAGTGTTGTGTTTTCTATATAAATATATATGACCTGCGCTAATGCATCTATGATTTCAGTCTAGGGATCTTTCAAATCAAGAGACGCCGAAAAAGAGTAAAAGAAATCGTCTTCAAAAACATGATTTTCAGTATGTACGTGAAATTTCTTTAGCCATCATGCTTTTGTTGTCATTAATCAATAAATACAGTGAAAATTAGCAACTAAATTAAAAACTACATAGAAAGTATTTGCATCTGGGGTTTTTATCCCCCTTTATCCCCCCTAGTCCATGACTGTCACTAATGAGTTGTCTCACCTACATCAGGTGATCCCAGATGAGCTGCTGATGTAAGGGCTGGTTATGTACTTGAGATTTTACAGTGAAACCACAGCCATCTGTGAGCCATCCGTGTAGATCGGAGCAGATGGGAACATCCTGAATTTTGCTTTCTTCTTGGACGGGGATCGAACTGGGGAGATCCTTACTGAAAAATTCCTGGTCAAAAGAGTCGGAGCTGTCTTCTACCTCGAATCCATCTTGATTGCTGTTTTCCCCCAGGTTCCGCAAGACCCCCTACCGGTTTAGTACTTCAATAATAGTCTCGGATGTTGTTATATCCAAAGAGCGAGACGTTGCCAGAATTCCAGTGTTCAGAAACACCAGAGCCTGGATAAAGTCTACGGGACTACAACCCACGTTTAACTTACCGGGTTGAGGTATACCTGGAGGGTGATTACCTGGAGTATACCTGGAGGATGTTTCTAGGGTCAACGCCCCCGTGGCCCGGTCCATGACCATGAGTACGTTGTGATCATTCATTGACTATGACTGTCTTTTTTATTGCTTTTTTTAATTGATGCGCACCTTCAAGGGAGGTGTCTCAATGTTGATGAAAGATTTTTTATCCGGGGAATTATAACTGCCTTCTCAGGTGCTGTATGATCTTCAAGGACTCACTCGCCTAAGTGAAAATTATATGTGTATTGTTGCAGCCACAGTATTATGATTTTTTTATTCTAAATAATATATATATATATATATATATATATATATATATATATATATATATATATATATATATATATATATACATACATACATATATATATATATATATATATATATATATATATATATATATATATATATATATATATATATATATATATATATATATATATATATATATATATATATATATATATATATATATATATATATATATATATATACATATTTAGGGAGGTACCACCTCTAGAACTGTCCTGGGGACCCTTATCCTCAGAGAAAAGAATAAACTTGCTTCAGGGTAAACTCAAGGTTCTCCCTGAAGCTGTTTGAGAATTTTCTCCTACAACCCCCTACAATGATATATATTTTATTTAAAGACAAAATACATTGATAAAACATTCACAAAAATGCAATAGAAAGTGGGTGGGCTGCGTGCCCAGAATGCTGCAGGCATTTCCTCTCTGGATCGCAACACTAAGTCTCTGAAAGAGGAAGCTGGTCGCCCTGTGGTCCTTGGTTTCTATGACGAGCTTTTCACCCAGCTCTTTAAGGAACTTTAGAGCACACTTGCCCCATGCTCCAAGGGTCTCCGACCCTATTGGAATGAAGTTATAACAAGGGGGAAGGTCTTCATATTTGCGGATCTTCTGGGTCTCCCTGTGGCTGGCAGCTCCACCCCCTTCAGCTTCGGAGTATGGCAAGTAGGTGTCTGCCAATGTGGCGGCACAGGTGTAGTCCCAGGCAATCTGCTTTCCATCCTTCCAGGGTAGCATAGTGGCTCCATCAGGACGCTTTTGACTTCCGTCAGACCTCTATATTTGGGGTTCCCGTTGAGCTGGGCAACGGGCTGTGGCGAGGTTTCTCTTTATGATGTCATTGACCTCCTCATGTCCGGCATACTTCCCTTCTGTGTGACACACGAGACCATGAAGTCCGAATTGATCAGCCGTCGCCCTGACGCCAATACACCTATGTTTGGTGAGGATGGGAGCGGCTAGGCGAAGAGCATATATATACGTATATATATGTATATATATATATATATATATATATATATATATATATATATATATATATATATATATATATATATATATATATATATATATGTATATATATATATATATATATATATATATATATATATATATATATATATATATATATATATATATATATATATATATATATAAATATATATATATATATATATATATATATATATATATATATATATATATATATACATATATATATATATATATATATATATATATATATATATATATATATATATATATATATATATGTATATATATATATATATATATATATATATATATATATATATATATATATATATATATATATATATATATATATATATATATATATATATATATATATATATATTAGGAAAAAACTTGCTCGAATTTTTGGGTATATATTTTTGCTTAAGTTTACATTCATGCTTATATATGCTTTCGTCTTGAATTAAGTTAGTTAAAATCTAATTTGATAAATTATAAAGGGTTTAATAAGCTTTAATCATTAGTTTAGAAAGATCGAAAATTAAAGGAGGGGGAGAGAGGTGAGGTCAGGTCAGCACAAGTAACGTCAGGCAGACAGTGTAGCAAGGAAGACTGTGTAGCAAGGCTGACGGTAATGTGACAAACAGTAGTGAGACAGACACAGTAGTCAGAGAGTAGTGAGACAGGCTCAGTAGTCAGAGGGTAGTGAGACAGACACAGTAGGGTGGCAGACAGTAGTGAGGAAGACACAGTAGTGAGGCAGACACAGTAGTGAGACAGAGAGTAGTGTGGCACAGTAGTGAGACAGACAGTAGTGTGGCAGACAGTAGTGAGACAAACAGTAGTGAGGCAGACAGTAG
Organism: Cherax quadricarinatus; assembly: GCF_038502225.1. Classification (NCBI taxonomy): domain Eukaryota; kingdom Metazoa; phylum Arthropoda; class Malacostraca; order Decapoda; family Parastacidae; genus Cherax; species Cherax quadricarinatus. Next base: position 38,453,209 of record NC_091312.1, read on the forward strand.
TGAGGCAGACACGGTAGTGAGGCAGACACAGTAGTGAGACAAACAGTAGTGAGGCAGACAGTAGTGAGACAGCAGTAGTGTGGCAGACAGTAGTGTGGAAGACAGCAGTGTGGCAGACAGTAGTGTGGTAGACAGTAGTGTGGTAGACAGTAGTGTGGTAGACAGTAGTGTGGAAGACAGCAGTGTGGCAGACAGTAGTGTGATTAAAAGTAGTGTGGAAGACAGCAGTGTGGCAGACAGTAGTGTGGAAGACAGCAGTGTGGCAGACAGTAGTGTGGCAGACAGTAGTGTGGTAGACAGTAGTGTGGTAGACAGTAGTGTGGTAGACAGTAGTGTGGAAGACAGCAGTGTGGCAGACAGTAGTGTGATAAACAGTAGTGTGGAAGACAGCAGTTTGGCAGACAGTAGTGTGGTAGGCAGTAGTGTGGTAGACAGTAGTGTGGTAGACAGTAGTGTGGTAGACAGTAGTGTGGTAGACAGTAGTGTGGTAGACAGTAGTGTGGTAGACAGCTCATCTGGGACAATTACCAACAATTTGTTACTCAACATTTCAGCCACGACACCTCCCTTCCCTCCACTCTTCTTCCCACTTCTCTCCTTCCCGTCTATCCCTTATTTCTCTTCTTCTTATTTTTCTCTTTCTTTATCTTGCTGCTGCTGCTACTTCTTCTGTTATTGTTTTTGCTGTTTCAGCAGCTGCTGTTCCTCTGCTGTTGCTAGTATGGCTGCTTTTGCTCCTGCTGCTGTTGTTGCTGCTACTACTGTTTCTTTGCTGCTACTGCTAGTGCTCCTGCTGTTCCTCTGCTGCTGCTAGTGCGGCTGCTGCTGCTGTTGCTACTGCTGTTGTTGCTGCTGCTGTTGTTGCTGCTACTCTGGTGTTGCTTTTGTTGCTGCTGCTATTGCTACTGCTGCTGTTGTTGTTACTGCTGCTGCTCCTGTTGCTGTTGGTGCTTCTGCTACTGCTTCTGTCTCTGTTGTTGCTGCTGCTACTGCTGCTACTGCTATTGTTGTTGTTGCTGCTGCTGCTGCTGCTATTGTTGTTGTTGCTGCTGCTGCTGTTGCTGCTGCTGCTACTTCTGCTGCTTCTCTTGCGCAGGTTGCTCCTGCAGCTGCTGCTGCTGTTATCATCTGCTGCTGTTGATGACTGTGGCGGTGTTAATGGTGGCAGTAAAACTGGCCGAAGTAGAGATAGTTGTGATAATGTGGGCGGAGGCAGTAACGGAATTTTTGTGGCAGTGGTGGTGGTACCGATGGTGGTAGTGGTAACGCGGGTAGTGGTGATAACTGTTGTGGCAGTTTTAGATGTGTTAGTATTGGTAGATGTGGTGATGGAGGTGGGGGTGATGGTGTTGGTGATTATTGTGGTGGTGGCAATACTGCTGGTGCTATTAGTGGTGATCGTGGTTGTGATGGTAGTGGTGAGCGTGATGGTGGTAGTCGTGATTGGTAGGGTAATGGTGGTGAGAGTGTTGTTGGTACTAGTAGTGGTTATCGTAGTTGTGGTGGTGGTGGTGGTAGCTATAGTGATATTAGTGGCAGTTGTGATGGTGCAGGTAGTTGTAGTAATAGAGGTGGAAGTTGTGGTGATGATGGTGGTAGTTGTAGTGATGGTGGTGGCAGTTGTAGTGATGGTGGTGATAGTTGTGGTAGTTGTAGTGATGGTGATGGTAGCTGTAGTGATGGTGGTGGTAGCTGTAGTGTTGGTCATGGTAGTTGTAGTGATGGTGGTGGTAGTTGTAGTGATGGTGGTGGTAGCTGTAGTGATGGTGAAGGTAGTTGTAGTGATGATGATGGTAGTTGTAGAGATGGTCATGGTAGTTGTATTGTTGATGGTGGTAGTTGTAGTGATGGTGGTGGTATTCGTGTTGGTAGTGATGGTAGTTGTAGTGATTGTGGTGGTATTCGTGGTGGTAGTGATGGTGGTGGTATTCGTGATGGTAGTGTTGATAGTTGTAGTGATGGTGGTGGTATTCGTGGTGGTAGTGTTGATAGTTGTAGTGATAGTGGTGGTATTCGTGGTGGTAGTGATGGTAGTTGAAGTAATGGTGGTGGTATTCGTGGTGGTAGTGTTGATAGTTGTAGTGATGGTGATGGTATTCGTGGTGGTAGTGTTGATAGTTGTAGTGATGGTGATGGTATTCGTGGTGGTAGTGTTGATAGTTGTAGTGATGGTGATGGTATTCGTGGTGGTAGTGTTGATAGTTGTAGTGATGGTGATGGTAGGTATTCGTGGTGGTAGTGTTGATAGTTGTAGTGGTGGTGATGGTATTCGTGGTGGTAGTGTTGATAGTTGTAGTGATGGTGATGGTATTCGTGGTGGTAGTGTTGATAGTTGTAGTGATGGTGATGGTAGGTATTCGTGGTGGTAGTGTTGATAGTCGTAGTGATGGTGATGGTATTCGTGGTGGTAGTGTTGATAGTTGTAGTGATGGTGATGGTATTCGTGGTGGTAGTGTTGATAGTTGTAGTGATGGTGATGGTATTCGTGGTGGTAGTGTTGATAGTTGTAGTGATGGTGATGGTAGGTATTCGTGGTGGTAGTGTTGATAGTCGTAGTGATGGTGATGGTATTCGTGGTGGTAGTGTTGATAGTTGTAGTGATGGTGATGGTATTCGTGGTGGTAGTGTTGATAGTTGTAGTGATGGTGATGGTAGGTATTCATGGTGGTAGTGTTGATAGTCGTAGTGATGGTGATGGTATTCGTGGTGGTAGTGTTGATAGTTGTAGTGATGGTGATGGTATTCGTGGTGGTAGTGTTGTTAGTTGTAGTGATGGTGATGGTATTCGTGGTGGTAGTGTTGATAGTTGTAGTGATGGTGATGGTAGGTATTCGTGGTGGTAGTGTTGATAGTCGTAGTGATGGTGATGGTATTCGTGGTGGTAGTGTTGATAGTTGTAGTGATGGTGATGGTATTCGTGGTGGTAGTGTTGATAGTTGTAGTGATGGTGATGGTATTCGTGGTGGTAGTGTTGATAGTTGTAGTGATGGTGATGGTAGGTATTCGTGGTGGTAGTGTTGATAGTCGTAGTGATGGTGATGGTATTCGTGGTGGTAGTGTTGATAGTTGTAGTGATGGTGATGGTATTCGTGGTGATAGTGTTGATAGTTGTAGTGATGGTGATGGTAGGTATTCGTGGTGGTAGTGTTGATAGTCGTAGTGATGGTGATGGTATTCGTGGTGGTAGTGTTGATAGTTGTAGTGATGGTGATGGTATTCGTGGTGGTAGTGTTGATAGTTGTAGTGATGGTGATGGTATTCGTGGTGGTAGTGTTGATAGTTGTAGTGATGGTGATGGTAGGTATTCGTGGTGGTAGTGTTGATAGTTGTAGTGATTGTGATGGTATTCGTGGTGGTAGTGTTGATAGTTGTAGTGATGGTGATGGTATTCGTGGTGGTAGTGTTGATAGTTGTAGTGATGGTGATGGTAGGTATTCGTGGTGGTAGTGTTGATAGTCGTAGTGATGGTGATGGTATTCGTGGTGGTAGTGTTGATAGTTGTAGTGATGGTGATGGTATTCGTGGTGGTAGTGTTGATAGTTGTAGTGATGGTGATGGTAGGTATTCGTGGTGGTAGTGTTGATAGTCGTAGTGATGGTGATGGTATTCGTGGTGGTAGTGTTGATAGTTGTAGTGATGGTGATGGTATTCGTGGTGGTAGTGTTGATAGTTGTAGTGATGGTGATGGTATTCGTGGTGGTAGTGTTGATAGTCGTAGTGATGGTGATGGTATTCGTGGTGGTAGTGTTGATAGTTGTAGTGATGGTGATGGTATTCGTGGTGGTAGTGTTGATAGTTGTAGTGATGGTGATGGTAGGTATTCGTGGTGGTAGTGTTGATAGTCGTAGTGATGGTGATGGTATTCGTAGTGGTAGTGTTGATAGTTGTAGTGATGGTGATGGTATTCGTGGTGGTAGTGTTGATAGTTGTAGTGATGGTGATGGTACTCTTGGTGGTAGTGTTGATAGTCGTCGTGATGGTGATGGTATTCGTGGTGGTAGTGTTGATAGTTGTAGTGATGGTGATGGTATTCGTGGTGGTAGTGTTGATAGTTGTAGTGATGGTGATGGTATTCGTGGTGGTAGTGTTGATAGTTGTAGTGATGGTGATGGTACTCTTGGTGGTAGTGTTGATAGTTGTAGTGATGGTGATGATGTTAGAGTGGAAAATAAAATGCAACAAAATCCTTCGTTTCCAAACTCATTTTAGTGTTTCATATAAATTGAAAATCAAATCAATGTATCAATTATATATATATATATATATATATATATATATATATATATATATATATATATATATATATATATATATATATATATATATATATATATATATATATATATATATATATATATATATATATATATATATATATATATATATATATATATATATATATATATATATATATATATATATTTATATGTCGTGCCGAATATGTAAAACTGGTCAATTAGCAAGAACTCATTTAAAATTAAGTCCTTTCTAAAATTTTCTCTTATATGTTTAAAAATATATTTTTTTCATTAATGTTAATGTAAAAATTTTTAATTTTGCTCCAAAAGAATCTTAGAAAATTTACCTAACCTTATTATAGCAAGAACAATTTATTTTAGCCTAACCCAACTAAATATATTTTAGATTTGTTTACAGTAATTTAATACTAAACAAGTACAGTGAAATGTATTTTTTTCGTTGGGTTCAGAATGATTTTGACGAAATTATTGCATACACAAATTTTCGCTTGTCCCATATGGCAACATGAGGGCTGCTATTTAAGCCAAGATCGCAAGTTCTGCCTATTCGGCACGACATATATATATATATATATATATATATATATATATATATATATATATATATATATATATATATATATATATATATATATATATATATATATATATATGTATATATATGTGTGTATTGAAATATATCATTCATTTATAAGCTTTTAAAATATCTTTCTTATTTTCAAGACTTTGAAACTAATTTTGGCTTTCTAGAATATATGCAATTAATTTTTTGGGGGAGAATTTTGAATTTCATTATGTTCATTGGCTATTTCTGTTTTGCTTTCCAGGTTCTTTGTAAACAAAGAATTTATCGTCAAGAACAACGTGGACATCATTTGAAACATCAATCAAGTTGTTTAAAAATTTAATCTCATAATTTTTTAATTCCAAATGATTTTTTTTTTGCTTAAAAATATCATTAAT
>NC_091312.1:38465930-38500930 GCF_038502225.1 Cherax quadricarinatus
AGTGACTGACTAAAAGTCCTCACATAATCTAACTTCTTGACCAACCTGGCAATCAGAACAGCTTGCCTGAACAATAAAACAACTGATAAGCCGAACAGCAATATAACAAGCGACAGAGACACAGAATCAGGAACAATGAGATAATATAACGACACTAAGTATGGACCATCAGCAGATCCTCCACAAAAGTCACAAAACTCCCATACTACTGAATCTAAGTTCAATATTAGAAAATCCCCGACTGTGACAGTACACAGATACCAGTACAAATTAGATCAGAAGCTACAGCTCAGGACCTGAGTTTCTCAGAGTGTCTATGCGACACACAACCTCAGTACAACATCGAAAATCACTAAGTCTAGACCATGTTCTGTGAACAGAGTTACACAGAACCAGCAACAAGAAAGCGACAGAGACGATCTTCCAACAAGGGCCAGCAAGGGAGAGCTAGAGGCATGTCTTGTTAGAAGAACGTCAAACAGACAATCATCAGCGCAGGCCAGGCCGACACTCACTCCAGGTGAGGTATGATCACCCCCCCTGATCACGTGACTGTCCGTGGACTGCTGCGGCCAAGCAACTCAGAAGCCGGCAACGAAACAAGCAAAATGAAAACTACAGTAATTAGACAATGCTGTCAGCTACATAATACTCTCGAACTATGAGCACTGAATATATAAATGTTACATCCTACCTAATAATATAACTAAGTCAAATAATAATATAAAGCAATATATTTACGATTTAGCTAGTATCGCAAATATAAGCAGTATAAAATTATATGAGCAGGTAATATACATTATATACATTGTGACCCAATCAGGGGTCGCAATAACCAGAAACTACTAGTTCCTCACTACCAGCAACTACCAGTTCCTCACTGCCAGCAACTACCAGTTCCTCACACTACCAGCAACTACCACCTCCTTACACTACCAGCAACTACCACCTTCTCACACTACCAGCAACTATCAGCTCCTCACACTACCAGCAACTACCAGTTCCTCACACTACCAGCAACTACCAGTTCCTCACTGCCAACAACTACCAGTTCCTCACACTACCAGCAACTACCACCTCCTTACACTACCAGCAACTACCACCTTCTCACACTACCAGCAACTATCAGCTCCTCACACTACCAGCAACTACCAGTTCCTCACACTACCAGCAACTACCAGCTTCTGATTACCAGCAACTACCAGTTCCTTGCACTTCCAGCAACTATCAGCTCCTCACACTACCAGCAACTACCAGTTCCTCACACTACCAGGTGAGGTTAGATTAGGTGAGGTTAGCTTAGGTTAGGTTAGGTGAGGTTTGGTTAGGTTAGGTGAGGTTAAGTGTTAAGTTAGGTTAGGTTAGATTAGGTGAGGTTAGGTTAAGTTAAGTTAGTTTAGGCTAGGTGAGGTTAAGTGAGGTTAGGTTAGGTTAAGTGAGATGAGGTGAGGTTAGGTTAGGTTAGGTTAGGTTAGGTTAGATTAGGTTAGGTTAGGTCAGGTCAGGTCAGGGTGGGTTAGGTTAGGTTAGGTTAGGTTAGGTTAGGTTAAGTTAGGTTAGGTCAGGTTAGGTTAGGTTAAATTAGGTTAGGTTAGGTTAGGTTAGGTTAGGTTAGGTTAAGTTAGGTCAGGTCAGGTTGAGTTAGGTTATTTTAGGTTAGGTTAGGTTAGGTTAGGTTAGGTTAGGTCAGGTTAAGTTAGGTTAGGTTAGGTTAGGTTATGTTATGTTAGGTTAAGTTAGGGTAAGTTAGGTTAGGTTAGGTTAGGTTAGGTTATGTTAGGTTATGTTAGGTTAAGTTAGGGTAAGTTAGGTTAGGTTAGGTTAGGTTAGATTAGGTTAGGTTAGGTTAGGTTATGTTAGGTTAAGTTAGGGTAAGTTAGGTTAGGTTAGGTTATGTTAAGTTATGTTAGGTTATGTTAGGTTAAGTTAGGGTAAGTTAGGTTAGGTTAGGTTAGGTTAGGTTAGGCTAGCTTAAGTTAGGTTAGATTATGTTAGGTTAAGTTAGGGTAAGTTAGCTTATGTTAGGTTAAGTTAGGGTAAGTTAGGTTAGGTTATGTTAGGTTATGTTAGGTTAAGTTAGGGTAAGTTAGGTTAGGTTTGGTTAGGTTAGGTTAAGTTAGGTTAGGTTATGTTAGGTTATGTTTGGTTAAGTTAGGGTAAGTTAGGTTAGGTTTGGTTAGGTTAGGTTAGGTTAGGTTAGGTTAGGTTAAGTTAGGTCAGGTCAGGTTGAGTTAGGTTAGGTTAGGTTAGGTTAGGTTAGGTTAGGTTAGGTTAGGTTATGTTATGTTAGGTTAAGTTAGGGTAAGTTAGGTTAGGTTAGGTTAGGTTAGGTTATGTTAGGTTAGGTTAAGTTAGGGTAAGTTAGGTTAGGTTAGGTTATGTTAAGTTATGTTAGGTTATGTTAGGTTAAGTTAGGGTAAGTTAGGTTAGGTTAGGTTATGTTTGGTTATGTTAGGTTAAGTTAGGGTAAGGTCCAACTCACACCCACCCACATCCACTCATGTATTTATCCAACCTAACTTAGGTTAGGTTAGGTTAGGTTAGGTTAGGTTAGGTTAGGTTAGGTTATGTTAGGTTAAGTTAGGGTAAGTTAGGTTAGGTTAGGTTAGGTTAGGTTAGGATAAGTTAGGGTAAGTTAGGTTAGGTTAGGTTAGGTTAGGTTAGGCTAGCTTAAGTTAGGTTAGGTTATGTTAGGTTAAGTTAGAGTAAGTTAGCTTATGTTAGGTTAAGTTAGGGTAAGTTAGGTTAGATTAGGTTATGTTAGGTTATGTTAGGTTAAGTTAGGGTAAGTTAGGTTAGGTTAGGTTATGTTTGGTTATGTTAGGTTAAGTTAGGGTAAGTTAGGTTAGGTTAGGTTAGGTTAGGTTAGGTTAAGTTAGGTTAGGTTAGGTTAGGTTAGGTTAGGTTAGCTTAGGTTAAGTTAGGCTAAGTTAGGTTAGGTTAGGTTAGGTTAGGCTAGGCTAGGTTAAGTTAGGTTAGGTTATGTTTGGTTAAGTTAGGATAAGTTAGGTTTGGTTAGGTTAGGCTAGGTTAAGTTAGGTTAGTTAAGTTAGGGTAAGTTAGGTTAGGTTAGGTTAGGCTAGGTTAAGTTAGGTTAGGTTATGTTAGGTTACGTTTGGGTAAGTTAGGTTAGGTTAGGCTAGGTTAGGTTAAGTTAGGGTAAGTTAGGTTAGGTTATGCTAGGTTAAGTTAGGGTAAGTTAGGTTATGTTAGGTTAGGCTAGGTTAAGTTAGGTTAGGTTACGTTAGGTTAAGTTAGGGTAAGTAAGGTTAGGCTAGGTTAAGTCAGGTTAGGTTATGTTAGGTTAAGTTAGGGTAAGTTAGGTTAGGTTAGGTTAGGCTAGGTTAAGCTAACTTAGGTTATGTTAGGTTAAGTTAGGGTAAGTTAGGTTAGGTTAGGTTAGGTTAGGCTAGGTTAAGTTAACTTAGGTTATGTTAGGTTAAGTTAGGGTAAGTTAGGTTAGGTTAGGTTAAATGAGACGAAAATTATATTGGAGAAAAACACAAGTCATTGGATTTCATTTGTTTTTAAGATTAGCTTCAAATAATTTCAAGAACATTGTTCTTTGTTACTCAGCAACGCCTTATTCGACTGGCTTAAAAATTTCGATGCTTGTGTAATTTATCTTGGGCAAGATTGATGGGATATTTGCATGGGTGAGCGGTCTTTGCCTTGCTCTATATAGGCCTGGAGGAAGGCTTTTCTCATAGGCCATTTTTCCACTTTTAACTTCAAAATAGAATATTATTTTGCCTTTTTTCATTATTTTCCCCTTGATGCTGATGACTGGATTTTGATCCAAGGAACTGGTCTTATCTCAATCCTAATTACGTTTAAATTGAGTGCTACCTATTCTAAGGTGATTAAAATATAATTTAATCTTTAATGGCTGATGCATCGTAAGGGAGAGATTATTTCATGAGTTTCGGATTCTGTACAATAACTGTAAAATGAATCTTCTGGTCGGTTTGAAACTTTTAGTGCTGATGTGATTTCCTTGAGGGAAGGCAATCTTATGAGGTTAAGTTCCATGAGTTATCATGTGTCAATTTTATTAATCAAACTGACTTTTGTGAAATAATTAGTGAATGTGTCTTCTGATAATACGTCACAGTGTTTGACTTTATTTGTTTATTCTGTTTTAAATAAAGTTAATGTTGTTTTATGTGTCTATAACATGTGTAATTTTCTTAAAGATTCTTAGACATTTGTATGATATATACACTATGCCTACAGAATACTTACTTTCTTCAAAGTTTGAAATCTCAGAGAAAAGTTTTGAATTGATTTTAGCCTCTGATGGTTCCATTTTGCTTTTATTTTTGGAAGTAGAAAATATTAAATATTGATTTTTTTGGCTGCAATTTCTGAACGCCGCATCTGATTAGCTTCAAACCTTTCATGCACATAACGTGATAATGCCACTTCTGAGCTGCTTCAAGCTTACTGTGCTTGTATATTTTAGAAGACTGGTCTCTTTGGAAGACCTGAATTCGTTTTGGACCGTATTTATATCTAAATTTACAATTTTTTTTACTGAAGTAATTTGGTTATTAATTTCCATATTATGACTTATGAATGCCTCTTTAGATTCCCTTCAAATGTTTAACATTTAACTGCATTATCAAAATATGCCGCACTCTGCACTATTCCAGTTTCGTACATTGAGGCACAAGAGGCTGTGGAATACGGGGATAACTTCTTTGGATTGCGCAGCTACCGAAATACATCTAGATTTCTTTTTGTCTAAATCTTTTCGCCTTCATTCAAAAAGGTCTTCAGATAATTTATTCATTTTCCATAAACAATTCAACATTCCATAACAAACTTGAACGAGATTAAGTTCACAACAGTTCCACAGTGAACTCAGCAGTTCAACCAGTCCCATATTAGCCGTTCAAACTCTTTGAGAACCAGACCCGTGAATCAGTTTCAATTCCACTGAGACCAAGGCTACGCTGTGCCCCTAACTGAACTAAACTCAACGAAAGAGTATGGATATATCGTTGCAGGTAATTGAAAATTTGCTGATGTAGTGGAAAAGAAAACAACGAAGACATATGAGTGTGAGAGGCGTTGAGAGGCATTATCATTCTGGTAGGTGCAGCTGGTGCAGTCGGCCGCAAGGTATGTTCTCCATTTGCAGGATTAATTACGCCTCATACGTAAAGGCAAATGCTGAACTTTATTCCGGCAGTGATATTAATGAAGGTAATTCGAATAATGCGAAACATGAGTGCCAGATATTGCAGCAGAACACAACACTCTTCGAGAGAAATGATTATTATCGTTTTGGGCCTGAATTTGAGGCCCTTAATTAAGAGGCACGTAAGTTCCCCCGTCTTGTAATAACATGTTCATTTTTCAGCTATAATCTACCTTGTCCATAAATACTATCTCATTTGAAGTCCTAGACTTCACCTTACGAAGTCCTAGACTTCACCTTACGAAGTCCTAGACTTCACCTTACGAAACAGACAGAGAAAATGCGATAGTAATTATGGACAAGGTAGATTATAGTGGAAAAATGAACATGTTATTAGAAGACGGGGGAACTTACGTGCCCCTTAACAATAACAGTTCTACGGACCTTAATTTTAAGTTACTAACTTCAGAGACACGACGCGAGCATGTCACCACTGTACCACCGAGCCAGCAACACTTTCTAGACAGGTTGCTCAGTCTTAATGTTCCGGTTGATCTCAGTGTTTTGCTGAAACATTAGAAATAATTCATGTTTAAAATAACTTCTTATAGGAGTGAGGAAGAGCCAAGCGTGAAAGTGATGGAGGTGTGAGAGTGATGGAGGCGTGAGAGTGGTGGAGGTGCGTGAAGCTGTGGGTAAAATAAAAGGGGTACAGCAGCTGGGATGATGGGATCAAAACAAAAATGTTAAAAGAAGGAGGTGATATAGTTTTGGAGTGGTTGGTATTTTTGCTCAACAAATGTATGAAAGAGAGAAAGGTACCTGGGGACTGGCAGAGTGCATGCATAGTTCCTCTGAATAAAGAAAACAAGGGGGATAAAAGAGTTGTTACATTTATTTTCGCCGATAGCACTGTGCTTTTGGAAGATTCTGAAGAGAAGTTGTAAAGGTTGATGGACAAATCTGGAAGGGCATAAAAAAGAATGGAATTGAAAATGAATATAGGAAGGTGCAAAAGCGATGAGGGTAACAAAAAAATTAGGTAATGAAAAAACTGGATATCAGACTGGAAGGAGGGAATATGGAGGTAGTGAATGTGTTCAGATATTTGGGAGAGGATTGTCTGCAGATAGGTCTATGGTAAGTGAGGTGAACTATAGAATTGGGTGGTGCATTGAGGCATCTGTGGAGACAATGAGCGTTCTTCATGGAGGTGAAAAGGGGAATGTATGAGAGTATAGTGGCACCACATATGGGTGTGAAACATGGATTGTGAATGCTGCAGCAACGAGGAGGATGCAGGCAATGGAGATGTATCTGAGGGCAATTAGTGGTGTATGAAATGCAACTAATTAGGACTCATTGAGGCTGGTGAAGTTCTTCCTCATCAAATTATTGATCTGATGAGCAAATAGCCACTCGCACTTGACACGTCCTGACCCTCTATACTTAAATACTACAATATTTCCCGCATATATTCTGTGTAAACAATCCACTTACCATATATTCTCTATATAGGAGTGACAGGGTTCCCAGTGGGCGAAACGTTTCCTGACTAAAAAATTATCTTTGTGCTGCACATGTATGTTAATTACACTCTTTTCGGTATTAGATACAGTCTCTGCTATGGCAACAGTTGGCAACAGGTTTTTGTCATGTTAACCATATCCTGTCTTGGCAACATTGTGTTTCTGGTGGGTTGCAAAAAAAAAAAATAATGAAATCTTATGGTACGTAAGATACGAGAAAACACTCCAGAGAATCATGAAAGGAAGTCTAAATGAGGCAATTTAGGACTGAAAAGGTAATGAGAAAAACCCTTCTTTGTAAGATTTGTTAATAATAGAATTAATATTTTTTTCTGAAACGAATCCTTCACCGTCCTGGAATTTTTTCCATCATCACTACATTACAATATAAGTCATGTTAATTCAAGTCAAGTGCTTCAGTAATTGTTTTACTGACTGAAGAGTTTTCAAGAAAATACTACCACTACTACTACTGTTTCTGCTGCTGTTACTACTGCTACTACCACTATTACTACTACTACTACTGCTACTACTACTACTACTACTACTACTACTGTTTCTGCTGCTGTTACTACTGCTACTACCACTATTACTACTACTACTACTACTACTACTACTACTACTACTACTGTTTCTGCTGCTGTTACTACTGCTACTACCACTATTACTACTACTACTACTGCTACTACCACTATTACTACTACTACTACTGCTACTACTACTACTACTACTACTACTACTACTACTACTACTACTACTACTACCACCACCACCACCACTACTACTGCCACTAGTACTACTGCGGTTTCAACCACTGCCACTACAACTGCTGTTATTTCTACTATTACTGTTGTTATTACTACTACAACAACAACAACAACAACTACTACTAATACTATTAATACTCCTGCTACTACTACTATCACTACTTCTACTATCACTACGTCTACTACTTTTACTGCTACAGCTACTTTAGCAATTACTACTACTAATATTACTATGGATAATAATTTGAATGAAACCTTAAGAATAATACAGAATTAGACAAGTAATCTATAATTCTTGTTATATTAAAAAATAAATTATAGAAAACCCGCTCGTGAGAGTTTTCTGAATTTTCAGTATGTCTAACTTACCTACGATCTCACCTGATTTAGTTCTAACTCACCTACGATCTCACCTGATTTAGGTTTAACTCACCTACGATCTCACCTGATTTAGGTTTAACGCACCTAAGATCTCACCTGATTTAGGTTTAACTCACCTACGATCTCACCTGATTTAGATCTAATTCAACTACGATCTCACCTGATTTAGATATAACTCACCTACGATCTCACCTGATTTAGATCTAATTCAACTACGATCTCACCTGATTTAGGTTTAGCTCACCTAAGATCTCACCTGATTTAGATCTAATTCACCTACGATCTCACCTGATTTAGATATAACTCACCTACGATCTCACCTGATTTAGGTTTAGCTCACCTAAGATCTCACCTGATTTAGGTCCAACTCACCTACGATCTCACCTGATTTAGGTTTAACTCACCTACGACCTCATCTGATCAGGGTCTTACTCACCTACGACCTCATCTGATCAGGGTCTTACTCACCTACGACCTCATCTGATCAGGGTCTTACTCACCTATGACCTCATCTGATCAGGGTCTTACTTATGATCTCAACTGATCAGTGTCTAACTCACCTACCATCTCAGAAGATCAAGGTCTAGCTTACCAGGAATCTCCTAATCTCTCATGGGTTCGAATCCTCGGCTAGTCGCAGTGTTGTTATTGATTCAATACCAGTCGTTCGTTATATATATATATATATATATATATATATATATATATATATATATATATATATATATATATATATATATATATATATATATATATATACACACTATTTATATATTCTAAAACTCGACTAGCAGCCAAGGTTTACGAACGAGTAAAATACAACCCAGAGATACCAAGACAACCACCATATAAATTCTCCTTATATAAACACCATTGTAATAAGCATTAGTCTGAGAGACTTAACGAAAACCTCATAAGATACACAGAAAAACTCGCCAGATTTCGTGTAAGCTAATATAGTATACAGCTAAGGTTTACTAGTTTTAAGAGGCACTTTGGCAAACCAGTTGACTTTACCTTAGGGAAGCTGCAGCTTGCTGGGGAATACCTGCCTCATCCTGTTCAGCCAGACTGTGAACACTTTGTTTGTTAACATGATCTTACCTTAATAGCATGTGATATTTTACTGAACAAGTTTATTGCTATTTCCCAGTGTGGAAAAATATGTTTAGAGGCAGGATATATTACAAGAAGCAATAACCAGAAAGTAGAAAAATAATAACTGAGAGTATGTGTTTATGAGAGAGAGAGAGAGAGAGAGAGAGAGAGAGAGAGAGAGAGAGAGAGAGAGAGAGAGAGAGAGAGAGAGAGAGAGAGAGAGAGAGAGAGAGTGTGCTTACTCACCTAATTGTATTCACCTAATTATGGTTGCAGGGGTCGATTCATAGCTTCTGGCCCTTCCTATTCACTGGTCGCCACTAGGTCCAACCTCTCTCTGCTCCATGAGCTTTATCATACCTCTTCTTAAAGCTATGTATAGTACATGTCTCCACTACCTCACTTTCCAGACTATTCCACTTCCTGACTACTCTATGACTGAAGAAATATTTCCTAACATCCCTGTGACTCCTCTGAGTTTTCTTTTCAACTTCCAATTGTGACCCCTTGTTGCTGTGTACCATCTCTGAAACATCCTTTGTGTTCACCTTGTCGATTCCTCTTGGTATTTTGTATGTCGTTATCGTGTCCTCCCTGTCCCTCCCGTCCTCTAATGTTGTCAGGTCGAGTTCCCTTAACCTCTCCTCGTAGGACATACCCCTTAGCTCCTGGACAAGTCTCATTGCAAACCTTTGTTTTCTCTAGTTTCCTGACGTGCTTGGCCAGGTGCAGGTTCCAAACTGGAGCTGCATACTCCAATATGGGCCTGACGCACACGGTGTACAGGGTCCGGAACGACTCCTTACTGAGATGCAGGAATGCTATACTTAGATTCGCTAGTCGCCCATATGCTGCAGCAGTCATTTGGTTGATGGGTGCCTCAGGAGATGTGCTCGGTATTATACACACTCCCAGATACTTTTCCCTGAGTGAGGTTTTTAGTCTCTGGCCCCCTAGACTGTACTCTCTCTGCAGTCTTCCTTGCCCTTTCCCGATCTTCATGATTTTGCAGTTGGTTGGGTTGAACTCCAGGAGCCAGTTGCTGGACCAGGCCTGCAGCTTGTCCAGGTCCCTCTGTAGTCCTGCCTGGTCCTCGTCAGACTGAATTCTCCTCATTAACTTCACATCGTCTGGAAACATTGACACTTCTGAGTCTCTTCCTTCTGTCATCTCATTCACATATACCAGAAACAGCACTGGTCCTAGGACTGACCCCTGTGGAACCCCGCTCGTCACAGGCGGCCACTCTGACACCTCATCAAGTGCCATAACTCACTGATGTCATCCCGTTAGGCATTCCCTGATCCACTGCAGTGCCTTCCCTGTTATACCTGCCTGATTCTCCAGCTTTTGCACTAATCTCTTGTGTGGAAATGTCAAAATCCTTCTTGCAATTGAAGAAAACACAATCTACCCACCCCTCTCTCTCTTGTTTTACTGCTGTCACCTTGGCATAAAACTCTAGTACGTTCGTAACACAGGATTTCCGGTCTCTGAATCCGTACTGTGTGTGTGTGTGTATGTGTGTGTGTGTGTATGTGTGTGTGTGTGTGTGTGTGTGTGTGTGTTTGTGTGTGTGTGTGTGTGTGTGTGTGTGTGTGTGTGTGTTTATCTATTTTTAGTTTTTTTTTATAAGAACAGAGCTGAACTCGTGTTGACCCATTTTCAATAATTTCTTGATTTTCTCAATTTTCAGTAATTGCAACACTTCCGTTATTTTCAATAAATTCTGTTGTTCCTTCCATGTTCTTTTACTACCATTTACGTGTTAATTTTCATTTTTTTTAAATCGTATCAGCAAACACGTGCATCTTTAATATTTAGTCGTCCTGAGGTGTTTACGTGCCCTGGGCAAAGCCTTTTACAGTGTCTATGAGCAGAGTGTTATCCACTTGGTGGGCAGATTTACCCATACTCTTATATATAAAAGACAGACAATATGATGCTTCCAGTGACTCATATACATTCTTTCTTTCAACGCACTGACCATATCCCACCCAGGCAGGGTGGCCCAAAAAGAAAAGCAAAAGTTTCTCTTTATAAATTTAGTAATGTATGAGGAGAAGAGGTTACTAGCCCCTTGCTCCCGGCATTTTAGTCGCCTCTTACAACACGCATGGATTACGGAGGAAGAATTCTTTTTCACTTTCCCATGGAGATAAGAGGAGATAAGCAAGAACAAGAATCAGTAAGAAAAAGGAAAACCCAGGGGGAGTTGAACTCACGGTATGCGAGTTCTAAAATTCACAGGCCAGTGCGTTAACCACTCGACCAGCTGGCTCTAATAAGATATATACCTAGTTGGATGAATCTTATTAAAGCGAGCTAGCCGAGTGGTTAACGCAATGACCTGTGAATTTTAGGACTCAGTTTCCATGGGTTAAACCCCCACCTGTTCCGTGGTATATATAAATATATATTTGTCAGTGGAAGCATCATATTGTCTGTATATTATACATCCTAGCAGGGCTGAATCTGCCCACCAAGTGGATAACATCCTTCTCATAGACATGGTAAAAGGCTTTGTCCAGAGTAAGTAAACACCTCAGGACGACTAATCACTGAAAAGCTTCACAGTTTAAAAAGACTTATTTCGATCATTAGGAAGACAAGGGAAATGTACTTCTTACCTCCATTTTGTGGAAGGTGTGAGTGCGTGTCGCCACCGATCTGGTCACAAGAACCTGACAGACAGAAAGTGATCATATGACTCGTTGCTACGTGAACACAGGTACTTCTTAGTCAAGCTTGACACATTTTTTTTTTTTTGTCAACAAGTCGGTCGTCTCCCACCGAGGCAGGGTGACCCAAAAAAAAGAAAGAAAATCCCCAAAAAGAAAATACTTTCATCATTCAACGCTTTCACCACACTCACACATTATCACTGCTTTTGCAGAGGTGCTCAGAATACAACAGTTTAGAAGCATATACGTATAGAGATACACAACATATCCCTCTAAACTGCCAATATCCCAAACCCCTCCTTTAAAGTGCAGGCATTGTACTTCCCATTTCCAGGACTCAAATCCGACTATATGAAAATAACCGGTTTCCCTGACACAACTTATATAAAACATTTAACACTCAATTCAGCCTCATTTGGCATTTAAACCTCTCCTGTCCAATGTCTGGAAATAAATGAACAAAACTGTCTTAAAAGAAACACTCAAGGCTAAAGGGACTAAAGTATTTGCAAGGGTTTGCAAGCAAAGGTCAGTGACCTGCTCTGAAGTCCTTGAAGGCGACCTGTGTTCGTATTCCTGGAATATATGATTGTCACGTGATTATCTATGCATAAACATAATATATCGAACATCTTTTTTAATGATGCATCACATGTTACCTTGCCATCCACTATATTAAAAGTTTTGTTACCGACATAGAACAGAGTAGATAGTATAGTTGTTTTATATAATACTACCTCTACTACTACTACTACTACTACTACTACTACTACTACTACTACTACTACTACTACTACTACTACTACTACCTCTACTACTACTACTACTACTACTACTACTACTACTGTTACTACTACTAATAATAATAACAATAATAATAATAATCATAATAATGGTAATACAAATCTTCAGAATAAGAATAGGAATGATAATGAAAATGATAATCATCATAATAATCATCATGACATTAATATAAATAAAACGAATAAACTCCGGAGTGTAGGTGAGAGGTCACTAGCGGGTTGAGTGACCCTGACCAACACTCCCTCCATCACACTTCAGAACTTTCTCATTCTCTTCTTTCTGTTTTCTTTCTTTCTGTCTTTCTTCTTCTTCTTCTTCTTCTTCTTCTTCTTCTTCTTCTTCTTCTTCTTCCATCTCCTTCTTCCTCTTTCTTCTTTCTCTTTCTTCCTCCTCCTCCTTCATTCTCCTATTTTTTTCTCCTCAGCCCATTGCTTGACACTCTTTGTCTACTCTTCCTTCTCTTTCTCCCCTTTAACTAGTTCCCTCGCCTACTTATCCTCCTCTTCCTCCCAACCACTCGGCTTGGCTACGTCCTCCTCCACTTCCACTTCCTTCTTATTCTTTCCCCTTCCCCTCATCACTTACCCTGTTAGCTTTCTCTTCTTCATCCCTTTGTCTTGCCTGTTATATCGCCTTCCCATTCTCTATTGTTAGTTTTTCCTCCTCCTTGTGTATTCTTCCTCCTCTTCCTTCTCCTCTCATCTTCGCTTTCTCCTCCTCCTCTTCCTCTCCCTCGCCCCTCTTTTCTTTTTGCTTTTTCTCCAAGAGTTTGAGTGTAAACGCCTTTGCATTAAGCATTATTGATCCAGTTTATTTGGAATTCCGCTCTCTCGCCCTGTAAATTCCCTGTCATATTTCCTTCTCTTCCATTTCTCTCTGATCCACTCATTTTTATCTCTGTTCCTTATGCATATGCATTTAATTTTCATTCTTTTTGGTTTCTCCCTGGTGAGTTATGTCTCCATTTTATCTTTATTTCCCCCGTTTTTTTCTTTTCTTTCTTCATATTAAGTTTCTATATCTCCATTTTCTTTTTACTTTCTTCCTGGTGAGCTTCCATTTCTCTCTTTCTTTACTTCCCACAATGTAAGCTACCTGTTCCACCCCTCTTCTCTTTACTTCCTCCCTGGTCAGCTTATTGTTCCTTCTACTCACGTTACTTTCCTCTCGTGTGAAATGTTTGTCTCAGCTTTGGTAGCAGAGTTTCTGGAAGGTAAACACTTCCTGGTTACTCTCCTAAAAAAAAAGAAAGTCTAAGGAAAAATAAATATTGTAAAGCCAGAGAGAAATAAAGTTTTTCCTCCCTTACTACTAAAAAAATCTTTGCACCATCCAGAGCACATCTCAACAAACAGAATGCAAATCCACAACTCCCACATGTTAATATATACATGCACTGCATGTTTACACAAAATAAATGACAGACACGTTCTTTCATATGATTACAGTATGTTATTAACCTGCTTTTATCTCCTGGTTCCACACCAGACTGAGTCGTCCGAAAAGCAGAGGACCCACAGCACTGAACCATCAAACAAGTGAGTGTCAACACAACCCGGACAAAGCCCCAAAATCAGAACTCAGCCAGAGTCCACTCGCAACTCAGCGTGTTGATTCCACTCCTCTCAGAGACAACACTGGAGGAAAATACAAGTTCACAGTGATATAGTCACACACACACACACACACACACACACACACACACACACACACACATACACAGAACCAGACGACGCTTAGCGGGGAGGTCAAAAACATCGAATTATACAGCTCAAGAAACGTGTACTCAGATAGGAAGGTCACTCCAACCTTCCGCCGCGTCGGTGCACTGACAATGTTAATATTAAATGACATTAAATATTTACAGTATGCAAATTAAATGATCATACAGCGCTAAGCTGCGTAAGTTTGCTTATCATTGTCACAAGCTGATAGCCAGTGTTATATATCGTAATCGGTTTTAATTAAGTACTAAATATTAAACTAATAAAAATTAAAACTGTACATATGTACGACACAAACAATAAACATTCGTATCCCCTCTTCTCTTTGTATTTGTTTTTTTTTTTCCTTTTTTTCCAATTTATTTCTTTCTTAACCATTTTCTCTTTACCTGCCCCTGCTGATGGTGGTTTATTCATCAGCAAAGAGCAGTGACTCGTGACACGACCTTATTCAGGTGATGACTCGTCAGTGGTTAAGCCTCCGATGGTCTACCCCAGCTGGGCTTTACTCATTATTAAAAAACGGGTCGCTACATGGTAATGTATCCTAAGCTGAGATGATACTCTTACGGAAATCTTAAAAGACTATTATCCTTAATGAACTTCCTTTCCTTTCCCCACTCTCTTCTTAACTGTCCCCACTATTTCTTAGCTTCTCTAAATACTACTGCCGGTACTATACCTATAAAAGATTTAAGACAAATGCGTGTTTGTCCTCCATATATTACAATGCATCTGAAGTCCGTCAACACAGTATTTCGGGTTGACGGTGTTGTGAAAGCTGCCTCGACAGAGGTGAAGGGAATAAGGCTGGATACAAATAAGGTATATAATATCGACAACCTTATGAAAAAGATACGAATACATTGTTTGGAATCTTTTTTGTGGAAACGTCCGGCTCACCAGTGAGAGACGAGTTTCAGTAATGAATTTACCAAGCGTCGCATGTCTCTCTTAATCAAATAGCTTAGTTGTCAGCCTGTAGTACGAGTGAGGTCAGGAAATGTGTGTGAACAGTTATTCAGGATAACAGTAGGGAGTTCCAACTGATATAACACAGGTTATACAATGCGTTTCATTGACACTAGAGGAAGAAATGTATGGGCCTAGCAGACAGCCTGTCTTCCAACTTAGCTTACGTGATTATGCAAATCTCTTACAGACTATCGTAACTCCCGCACTACCAGATATAAACCACCCTTCTTTTATATCGTTACTGTCAGATAACTATATTTAAATGCAGTTTAATTTACGTTAATCTTATCTAACTTAATTTAGAATAAAAAAAATGATTAGGGTTAAGACAGAACAAAAATGAACCGGATGCAATACTTGCGAAAAAAGAAATACCGTTTTAGATGACAAACTGCAGTAAACTTAAGAGTCTCAGGAGAGTAATAAACACTGCAGAGGCCTCACTGAGTCTCAGAGTAGTAACAATCCCCGCTGACGCTCAAAATCACATTTCACGGGACAATCATTTCTATATCTGTTGAAAGGTAATAGTTGTGTACTTAAGTCTACATTCCTGTACGTAAACAAAATCCTGTTTATTATTCAACGTGAACTACGTCACTAAAATGAATGGCTTTAATTCATATAATGTTTAACTTATGAAGTCTTATCGGGACATTTGTGACTATGTTGTGTACACACTAAGATAAACTGATTTACCAAGAAATATTTTACTAGACGACTCACTGTTGAGCTTGGCAAACTGCTGATGTATTCTTCACTTTAATAATAATAATAATGATGATTTAAGCAATTTTATTTGGCATTTATAAATATTTACATTAAATAATATTCAGTTATTACCTTAACCTATAAATTAAATGTGTATTACACATTAGACCAAACACAGCGGATAGAGATACAATTGAAATTTAAAAAAAAAATATTCACTGTATTATCTTAGTCACTTGGTGTATATTCTCAAGAGAATGTGTTTCTTGATGTGTATATACTATGAGCAGCAACGTACATACTGTGAAGGGTATATATATCTCGGAATAAGAATAAGCAAAAGAGTGTATGGGGACTCTAAACTTGGGCCTAAACTGGACTCTAAACTGAACCTGCTACAGCAGGTCCAGTACTGAAACCACTCAGCCACGGAGCTTGCAAATGAGATGAATTTATAACCACCAGTTCTGTAACTTTGCTGAGTCAGTAGCATCAACTCTACTGTCTTATCCCAGAGCATCACACAGCTAAAAAAAAGGTAAAATCGCTGGCTCTACAATCCATTTTCCACACAAAAGCCAATACTACTACATCTAGATTAAAGCCCTAACAGCTATCTCCACAGAGATAGCTAGAGCCCCCACACCTGCCCAAGCTAAGCAAACCCCATCCCTGGCATATATGTCCTTTCTGCCACAGAAGTAGTCCCAACTGTCTATGAATGGAACTGTAATGTCCTTACACTATTTGTCCAGCCATCAATTAACACCAATTGCACTGGATAACCATTCATTTCAAACACCCCTTCATAAAAAGACTTATTACAGTGCTCCCTCCAATTTTTCTAATTATGTCTATCACTGACTAATCAGATGATCACTCATATGCCTGCCAACATCGTTACCTCAGTACTGAAACAGATAATAGGATTGTCCCATTACCTTCCAAGAAGTTGTCAAGAAGATTAGAATATTATGTATCCCAGCCTCAGGAAAACACTCCCTCTGCCTCCTCTTTCTGTCTCAAAGACAGAATGCCCTATTCATGAATGTGTGATTCGTTCTTTTACCGTAGTCCTTATTAATTGCTACGCTGGTCGTCTTGCATTCGTCTTGGGGCACATGAAAGTTGTTAGTGGTTCCCATCCTTCCTTTTTGATGAAGAACGAGACACTTGTGCAACATTTGGGTAACTTTACTGTGGAAGTATTTCGGCAGCCAATGGCTTCTTTAGTCCAATACAGAGAAGAAACGTTCTTCTCTGTATTGGACTGAAGAAGCCACTGGCTGCCGAAACGTTTCCTCAGCAATAATACCCAAATGTTGCAAAAGTGTCTCATTCTCCAACTTGTCGGTTTTCTAAATTATTTGTATTCCTTTCTGATCTTCAACTTTGTTTCTTTCTGACCTTCCTGTCCAGCTTTCTTTGTTGTCCTGAGGCTCTACCACAGGAGGCTGTGAGATGTTCCATGTATAGGTTTGCTGGTACACCGCTAGGTGGGGTACCCATGGGCAATCTGAAAGTCTGTTGAAAAATAAATTTTCAAAGGAGAAACATGTAAAACCAACACACAGCTCAATGAGTCTTATAAAAATTTGGCAAGAACAGGAAGATCGATGGAGTTCATGTTGTGGATGCTGCTGAGATCACTAGTGTTTAAGATGTGTTTGACTGATTGTGTTCAAGAATTTGCATCTTAGGATCATCGCTCATTTGCATATCCATTAATTTTAACCAGAGCAGCTTTTGCAACATAGCCAGGAAGTATCTTCATCGGTGTTCAACATAGCAACAGGTCATAGTATGAAGGATCACTGGAGTAGGCATACTGGCCCTTGCTAGGCAAGTTCTCCTCAACTCCAACTTCGTTTTAGCCGAATAATTATCAAACTTGTCATTGGTGTGCCCATGAACTGAGCCTTAACATACCTCAACATACCTCACGACCTCACTACCCAGGTAGATCTGTTTGTGCCTTTATGAAGCCCAGCGTATAGGCGGAACGTTATTAATAAGGGATCGTATTTTATTGCATCTGTGAGGGATGAGACATTAGGGTCGCCGTTTATGCTGCTGATACAAACATTTCAGAACCTTGCAGCCCAGTCCCTGGACCCATTACATACCTCTGTAATCACTGCCCTAGCGCCCACAAGATGAGTATGGGGTGGGTAATAAAGAAGTTAGACTAACTACAAACATTTTACAGAAATGCTGGTTGCAAATTCATGCAATCTGTAAGTTTTATGGCTAAGGGTTTACTGCGTTGGGACTTCCATATACCAGGGCTGCGTTTCGAGTCTCGTTTCATTTTTTTGTTTAGTCACTGACTGTCGTTCATTCCGAATTATCTTGGTTTTGTATCAGTATCTTTACACTTTAATTTTATTTAGAGTATAAAAGCATCATAATTGGTAAATTTATGTAATCAATAATTGCAGAAGCAATTCGTAGCCATCTTGAAAGGCATAAATTGATTAATGAATCTCAGCACGGTTTTACATGGTTTTACATGGTTTTACATGGTTTTACAAGGTTTTACATGGTTTTACATGGTTTTACAAGGTTTTACATGGTTTTACATGGTTTTACAAGGTTTTACATGGTTTTACATGGTTTTACAAAAGGGCGTTCCTGTCTTACGAATTTACTAACCCTCTTCACTAAGGTATTTGAGGAGGTAGATCATGGTAATGAATATGATATTGTGTATATGGGCTTCAGTAAGGCTTTCGATAGAGTTCCACACCAGAGGCTACTGAGGAAACTAAAGGCACACGGAATAGGAGGAGAAATCTTTTTTCCTGGGTTGAGGCATGGTTGAGAAATAGGCAGCAGAGAGTTTGCATAAATAGGGAGAAATCAGAAGCGGTGTTCCGCAGGGGGGTCAGTGTTGGGCCCCTTGTTGTTCACAATTTACATAAACGACATAGATGAGGGAATAAATAGCGACATAAGCAAATTTTCTGATGACACCAAAATAGGCCGTCCAATTCATTCTAATGAGAACATTAGAGCACTCCAGGATGATTTGAATATACTGATGCAGTGGTCGGAGAGGTGGCAGATGCAGTTTAATATAGACAAATGCATAGTTCCAAATGTTAGACAGGAAAATAACCATGCCACATATAAGCTAAATGATGTAGATCTTAATACTACCAATTGCGAAAAGGATTTAGAAGTTCTGGTTAGCAGTAATCTAAAACCAAGACAACGGTGCATTAGTGTTCGCAATAAAGCTAACAGAATTCTTGGCTTCATATCTAGAAGTATAAATAACAGAAGTCCTCAGATTGTTCTTCAACTCTATACATCCTTGGTTAGGCCTCATTTAGGTTATGCTGAACAGTTCTGGTCACCGTATTACAGAATGGATATAAATGCTCTGGAAAACGTACAAAGGAGGATGACAAAGTTGATCCCATGTATCAGAAATCTTCCCTATGAGGATAGACTGAGGGCCCTGAATCTGCACTCTCTCGAAAGGCGTAGAATTATGGGGGATATGATCGAGGTGTATAAATGGAAAACAAGAATTAATAAAGAGGATGTAAGTAGAGTGTAAAAATATCTAGCATAGACAGGACTCGCAGCAATGGTTTTAAGTTGGAAAAATTCAGATTCAGGATATAGGAAAGCACTGGGATGACGTTGTGGAAGACGTTTTTTTAGCTTTAAAAAAAGGTTGGATAAATACTTGAGTGGGTGTGAGTGGGTGTGAGTTGGACCTGACTAGCTTGTGCTACTATTTCAGATGCTGTGCTCCTTATTTAAGTGAATGTGGCTGACTTGACTAGGTCAAGGCATTCGCTTAAGTCAGTGGGAGAATTGGACCTGCTTCGCATGGGCCAGTAGCCCTGCTGCAGTGTTCCTTCTTTCTTATGTTCTTATTTGTGTATACCTGAATAAACTTATTATTAATCTTTGTGCTAAATTACCTACACTTTGGGGAATAAAACTGTGAGATCTGTGCCACCAAGTTCACTCCGATACATCAATAACGCGGACAATAGCTGCTGCATAACATCCATGTAACACAATATGATACACTACAACACAAAACATTGCAATACGGTACAATATAGTTCACTACAATACAGAGCAATGCAGTTTAATACAATGCAATTTAGTACAATGCAATCCGACTTCTTTCCTCACTTGTACCCATAAACAGTGTCAACACAAAAATTCATGGCTTGAAGGGTCAGACGTGTTTTGTGTAACGAACACAGGGCAATGTGAGGTCAGTCTGGCAAAGTGTTGTTATTTCATCTCACACACTCACACACACACACACACACACACACACACACACACACACACACACACACACACACACACACACACACACACACACACACACACACACGTTTAACCTTCTGGTGATCCCTTCAAACATAGCTGCCTATCTGCAATGACCCCTGTTACCTGCACGAACAGGTGATATAATTCATTGATTCCTGGGACTCAGCACTCAAAATACTGCTTTCTCTCTCGCGGATAAGTCCCAAAATATCTGAGAATTTGCAACACTAATACGGTGAAATAGAACTGGATGGCAGGATGCCATTGAAAGCAACGAGGAGAAATGTATCGAGCATAAACGTGCTAGACGACAATGCTCTGGAAGATAAGCTAGAATGTATGCACCTGGAGAAGAGAGGAATGCAGAGGAGAGAGAGAGATTTTGGGAGATGTTAAGTGAATGTATAGGAGCCTTTGAACCAAGTGAGAGAGTAATTGTGGTAGGGGACCTGAATGCTAAAGTAGGAGAAACTTTTAGAGAGGGTGTGGTAGGTAAGTTTGGGGTGCCAGGTGTAAATGATAATGGGAGCCCTTTGATTGAACTTTGTATAGAAAGGGGTTTAGTTATAGGTAATACATATTTTAAGAAAAAGAGGATAAATAAGTATACACGATATGATGTAGGGCGAAATGACAGTAGTTTGTTGGATTATGTATTAGTAGATAAAAGACTGTTGAGTAGACTTCAGGATGTACATGTTTATCGAGGGGCCACAGATATATCAGATCACTTTCTAGTTGTAGCTACACTGAGAGTAAAAGGTAGATGGGATACAAGGAGAACAGAAGCATCAGGGAAGAGAGAGGTGAAGGTTTATAAACTAAAAGAGGAGGCAGTTAGGGTAAGATATAAACAGCTATTGGAGGATAGATGGGCTAATGAGAGCATAGGCAATGGGGTCGAAGAGGAATGGGGTAGGTTTAAAAATGTAGTGTTAGAGTGTTCAGCAGAAGTTTGTGGTTACAGGAAAGTGGGTGCAGGAGGGAAGAGGAGCGATTGGTGGAATGATGATGTAAAGAGAGTAGTAAGGGAGAAAAAGTTAGCATATGAGAAGTTTTTACAAAGTAGAAGTGATGCAAGGAGGGAAGAGTATATGGAGAAAAAGAGAGAGGTTAAGAGAGTGGTGAAGCAATGTAAAAAGAGAGCAAATGAGAGAGTGGGTGAGCTGTTATCAACAAATTTTGTTGAAAATAAGAAAAAGTTTTGGAGTGAGATTAACAAGTTAAGGAAGCCTAGAGAACAAATGGATTTGTCAGTTAAAAATAGGAGAGGAGAGTTATTAAATGGAGAGTTAGAGGTATTGGGAAGATGGAGGGAATATTTTGAGGAATTGTTAAATGTTGATGAAGATAGGGAAGCTGTGATTTCGTGTATAGGGCAAGGAGGAATAACATCTTGTAGGAGTGAGGAAGAGCCAGTTGTGAGTGTGGGGGAAGTTCGTGAGGCAGTAGGTAAAATGAAAGGGGGTAAGGCAGCCGGGATTGATGGGATAAAGATAGAAATGTTAAAAGCAGGTGGGGATATAGTTTTGGAGTGGTTGGTGCAATTATTTAATAAATGTATGGAAGAGGGTAAGGTACCTAGGGATTGGCAGAGAGCATGCATAGTTCCTTTGTATAAAGGCAAAGGGGATAAAAGAGAGTGCAAAAATTATAGGGGGATAAGTCTGTTGAGTGTACCTGGTAAAGTGTATGGTAGAGTTATAATTGAAAGAATTAAGAGTAAGACGGAGAATAGGATAGCAGATGAACAAGGAGGCTTTAGGAAAGGTAGGGGGTGTGTGGACCAGGTGTTTACAGTGAAACATATAAGTGAACAGTATTTAGATAAGGCTAAAGAGGTCTTTGTGGCATTTATGGATTTGGAAAAGGCGTATGACAGGGTGGATAGGGGGGCAATGTGGCAGATGTTGCAAGTGTATGGTGTAGGAGGTAGGTTACTGAAAGCAGTGAAGAGTTTTTACGAGGATAGTGAGGCTCAAGTTAGAGTATGTAGAAAAGAGGGAAATTTTTTCCCAGTAAAAGTAGGCCTTAGACAAGGATGTGTGATGTCACCATGGTTGTTTAATATATTTATAGATGGGGTTGTAAAGGAAGGGAAGGTGTTTCTATGTAATCCCTCAAAGAAGGGGATGAACGATCGGATGGCTGGAAGGGTTCTTGTTCCTTCCTTAAATAAAAAATGATTATTTACCATGTCCCAGGACCTGCATATCTCCACATGAATATAATAATAATAATAATAATAATAATAATAATAATAATAATAATAATAATAATAATAATAATAATAATAATAATAATAATAATAATTTTTAACACATCGGCCGTTTCCCACCAAGGTAGGGTAACCCGAAAAAGAGGAAACGCTTTCATCCTCACTCACTCCATAACTGTCTTGCCAGAGGAGCACCGATACTACAGTTCGAACTTTGCAACTTACCTCCAGTCCTAACTATAAGAAATCATTTGGTCACTATTTGTATTGAGGAAGCAGGTAGAGTATGTGTGAGTCATGGGAACATTTGTTCGTCTCTGTGATAATACTATTTACAAACACAGATTTACTATTTACAAATACTTTTTTTTGTGTTTGTATTGAACATACAAACATTAAAAACTAAAATAGACAATGACTAATAGAATAAACGAACCCACATGGGTACAGTAGTGGAAAAGATGATTTATGTACTTATATCTCGCCCTCATTGTGAGGCCATCTTCAGTAGCTCTTGTGGCATGCGCCGAGTGTAATTAATGAGTGTTTCTGGCAACTGCAGTTCCTTTATTACACACGGTCACTTTCCCGAATGTCGTTTTAGCCAGCCTAAGGCATAGTTGGTAACTGGTTGCCTGTGTTTTGTGCACCATCCTGGTATAGAGACGATGCACCCTCACTCTGATCATTTCAGAGTGAGGGTGGATTATCTGGATGGTTACCACATCGCATCTAGCAACAGCGTGCGGCCAGCAGTGACAGGATGGTTGATTAGGCCCTGATCCACCGGGAGGCCTGGCCAGAGACCGGGACGCGGGGGTGTTGACCCCAGGAATGATCTCCAGGTAGACTTTTCCATGTAGACTCTTCCGGGTAGACTTCTCCAGGTAGGTAGGTAGCTCTAACCATCCGTTCCTCACCTAACTTGCGCTAACTCGCACTCTACTAGAGCTATCTTTGTGCCTGGGTATGCACCAGCTGCAGCAGTGAGGGTGTTTGCACCAGCTGCAGCAGTTTTCATGCTCACTCTCCTCACAATCTATTCATTATTATGCGTAACTGGTCCCTGAACACTGTACATAATGTATGTAATTGTACATGCATTTGGATAGTGTTAACATGCACTTAGCCAAAACTTATCTTCTTACATGTACTTGATTCCTTATCTTTGATCTCCATTTAATTCAACTGTAAGCATGTGCTTAGTACGCCTGAGGCCCTTTTCAGTAATTAAGTCTGCTGAAGAGGGCCACAATGTAAGGCCCTTTTTATTAGGTAAGTCCTCTAAAGAGGTGTTCAGCAGAGGACCCCATTCAGTAGTTAAGTCTGCTGAAGAGGGACTCAATGTAAAGCCAAAAAGAATAAACTTATTTCAAGTGCTGTTTGATCCTGTGTGTATTCTTTTGAATATTTAATATATTTAGTTGATAGTGTTTCTGAATGAAAAGAAATTAACTTTTATCGTTCATCCATGATAGCGTTCCAGCAGTCTCCCGTCCTGTTAAAAAACAATATTTTTATATACTGTTTTAGGCAAATTTCTTGAAAAACACAGCTTAGACTAATTTGCTTCAGTTGGATTTTCGCTATTAGCAAAAGTGAGCTAATTACACATATCACAAGCTCAACACGTGTAATAATGTATACAGTTGATAAAGGGTTTAGAAATACGAAGGAAAAATAAGGACTCACCAAGCGGAAGGTACGATGCAATACTGATTTTTTACGTTTTCATTCTGCAGTGAACGTCGCACTCTTGACGGTCGTCAGTTAGAATGACCTGTTGACATTGTTTAGGATAGTGGTTCTCAAACTGTGTGTGCACGTTATTACCCTCAGGGGTGCCCGGGCTGACATCTGGGGGTGCCTGACCTGACATCTGGGGTTGCTCGATCTGATATCTGAAGGTGCCCAAGCTGACATCTAAGGGTGCCTTACCTGAGTCACATCTAGGGGTGCCTTACCTGAGTCACATCTAGGGGTGCCTTACCTGAGTCACATCTAGGGGTGCCTTACCTGAGTCACATCTAGGGGTGCCTTACCTGAGTCACATCTAGGGGTGACTGAGCTAACCTCTGGGGGTTCCCGAGCTGTACCCTGGTGGAGCGAAAGGAAAATAAATTGATAATAGGAGAAACCATAATTAATAAACCTAATTTTATATATCACATTTTGGTATGAAAAAATAATAAACTCAATTTTTTATATATTTTTTTTATAAAATTTCAAAACTCGAAGTTCACTCCTCTTAATCATAGCAATACACAAATAACCCGCACATGTGCGGGTTATCTGTGTATCGTTCCAGTCACGGTATTGTGCCTTTTTTTGTTATTTGTTGTTAATCATAGCAAGAAATGATTTTTGTTTTGATTAAACAAATGCATTCCACTGGAGTACAAAGGTGCTGAATGTGTTTCATGATGCGTACGATTTTACACTCAAAGTTTGAGCGACAAAGGTGATGAAGAGGGATTAATGCGTAAACTCTATTAACAAAGTTTAAAAAGAAGCGTGTGGCCTATAGATTGCTTGGGAACTCTTGTCTCAGCGGAATGTCTTGTCAGCAAAGATATACCGACATTCTAGTTACGTTATGGGACGCTGCTGAGACCAAGGGATGTAGTGACCCCCTGAATGCTATTCAGTTGACAGCTGTTACAGAGGAAGTAGTTCCCAAATTTAACAAATGTTTATTCTGCAGAGATGATCTAAGAAGGCCAACTCTTCTCGATGAAGTATGCGTTCAAGTGGTCATGTCAGAGCCATTGGGGGAACAGGTTCTGAATTTTTTGTAGATCCCCAAACCCATTCAATGAACCCATACCATCAACCCATTCCATGAACCCATACCATGAACCATGCATTTATACCATGAATCCATACCAGGATAAGACAAATAATTTCAACCTATTCTTACCAAAATATGAAATATCATTATAATATACTGATACCAGGAAATACAAGGTCATTACAGTATACTCATACCAGGATTTAAAAGATCATTACAGTGTACCGATACCAGCGACAACAACAGATCATCAGTTCGTTCTCATAAAATCTGTCTCTCGACGATGGGTGGAATTAATATTTATGAAAAATAATGGGATACCAATATAACTTTTCAGTGCACACTAACTACAACCCAACTGCTCATAATAACAATGAATGACCAGATATTAACAAGAGCGAGGTTTGACTCACGAATGGTGGAGGGAGGACGTAGCCTTCACCACTCCTTGTGTTGAATGACACACACGGACGGTCATTAATTGTTTATAGTGCAGACAACAGCATTATTCTTGGCCGGAATCCTTGTTGCCCAGGCGCTGCTATTGGCCGTAAGCACACACACACACACACACACACACACACACACACACACACACACACACACACACACACACACACACACACACACACACACACATACACACACACACATACACACAGACACAAGAAACAAGAGGCCACAATTGGAAGTTGAAGACACAAATGAGTCAGAGAGATAGTAGGAAGTATTTCTTCAGTCATAGAGTTGTAAGGCAGTGGAATAGCCTAGAAAATGACGTAGTGGAGGCAGGAACCATACACAGTTTTAAGACGAGGTTTGATAAAGCTCATGGAGCGGGGAGAGAGAGGGCCTAGTAGCAACCGGTGAAGAGGCGGGGCCAGGAGCTAGGACTCGACCCCTGCAACCACAAATAGGTGAGTACAAATAGGTGAGTACACACGTACTCATATACAACAGGCCTAGTGTCTAATTGACATGTGCCTAGGACAAAATGGTAACTAACACACACCAAATGTACTCATTATTTTCAAGAAAGGAGACAGACAACATTAAAATACATGTATAGTATGCATGTATAGTATGCAAAGTCATGCAGAAGCTTATCAGGAGAAGAATAGTGGAGCACTAGAAAAGGACGAGCTTATACACGATAACCAGCACGGTTTCAGGGAAGGGAAATCCTGAGTCACAAACTTACTGGAGTTTTACAAGGTAACGGAAGTATGACAAGAGAGAGAGAGGGGTGGGTAGATTGTATTTCTTGGATTATAAGAAGGTTTTCGACACTGTTCCACACAAGAGACTAGTGCAAAAACTAGAGGAGCAGGCACTAATAACAGAAAAGGCACTGCAATGGATCAGGAAATACCTGACAGGAAGGAAACAACGAGTGATGGTACGTAACGAGGTGTCAGAGTGGGCACCTGTGGCGAGCGGGGTTCCACAGGGGTCACTCCGGGGGTCAGGGGTCAGACCTTTGAGACCTTTGATGAATTTCGAGAATCTTACTACTCCCGGAGCCCGGCCATGAGTCCAGCTCGTCTGATGCTAGCCTGGTTAACCAGGCTGTTGCTGGTGGAGGCCCACTGCCCAACATATCCATTATAACCTGCTTGATCTAGCACCTGGTGAAGATACTTGTCCAGTTTCCTCTGGAAGACTTCTACACTTGTTCCAGCAGTGTTTGATATATTTTTTTTTCTGGTAAGATGTTGAATAGTCTGAGGCCACGAATGTTAATACAGTGTTTCCTTTTTGTGCCCACTGCAACCCTGCTCTTTACTCGGTTAATTTTGCACTTCTTCCCAGATCTCTTGCTTCAGTATGTTGTTATGGCAGTGTGCAGATTTGGGACCAGGCCCTCGATCACTTTCCAAATATATATATTATCATGTAATTCTCTTTTCTTCGCTCCGATGAGTACATATTTAAGACTAAGGTGTTCCCAATAATTTAAATGCTTTACTGGCTCTATGCAGGGCGTAAAAGATCTCTATTTGTTCCAGCTCTGATATTTCTCCTGACCTCAACGGAGCCGTCTACACTGAACAATATTCCAAACGAGGGAGCACTTGCGATTTGAATAGTGTCACCATTGGCATTATTTTCCTAGTTTTGAAAGTTTTCATTACGCATTCTGTCATCCTCCTGGCTGTCCTGACCTTTGTCTTATTGTGTCATTTAAAAGAAATGCCAGCTGACATTATTATTCACAAGTTTTTCACGTGTTCCTTTCATTCTATTTGACGATCCTCTCGAGTTCTGTATACAGTGTTCCTCTCTGGTATATGTGAATGACATGATGGAAGGGATAGATTCAGAGATGTCCCTGTTTGCAGACAATGTGAAGCTAAAGAGAAGAATTCAAACGGATGAGGATCATGTAGGACTACAAAGGAATTTGGACAGGCTGCAGGTCTGGTCTGGTCCAGAAACTGGCTCCTGGAGTTGAACCCCACCAAGTGCAAAAACATGAAGATTGGGAAAGGTCAAAAGAAGACAACAGACGGAGTACAGGCTAGAGGGCCAAAGGCTACAAACTACATTCAAGAAAAAGGATCTTGGGGTGAGGATCATGCCGGGCACATCTCCTGAGGCGCACATCAACCAAATAACTGCTGCAGCATATAGGCGCCTGGCAAACCTAAGAATAGCGTTTAGACACCTGAGTAAGGAATCGTTCAAGACTCTGTACACCGTGCACGTGAGGCTCATATTGGAGTATGCGGCACCAATATGGAACCCACATCTGACCAAACAGGTCAAGAAATTAGAGAAAGTGCAAAGGTTTGCAACAAGCCTAGTCCGGGAGCTGAGGCGTTTGTCCTACTAGGAAAGGTTAAGGGAAATCAGCCTGACGACACTGGAGAACAGGAAGGATAGGAAGGACATGAAAATGGCTTTCAAAATACCGAGAGAAATTGAAAAGGTGGATAGGGGCTGAATGTTCAGAGATGGGACACAGCAACAAGGGGTCACAACTGGAAGCTGAAAACTCAGATAAGCCACAGAGTCGTCAGTAAGTGGAACAATCTGGAGAGTGATGTAGTAGACGCAGGATCCATACATAGCTTTAAGTTCTCTAACTCGCAGTGTGGGTATTGACAGGCTTCTTTCTCGAAAAACCGTTTTGAGTGAGAGATAGAGGCTATCTCAAGTATTATAGATTATTATTATTATTATAATCAAGGGGGAAGCACTAAACCCGTAGGATTATACAGCGCCTATGGGGGATGGAAGGCATTCAGGCTTAATTCAGGGAACTGGAGCACAGATCCAACTGGAGCACAGATCCAATTCCCTAGATCAAGAGCCCCTCACCAGCGTCAAGGAGCCTTCCTTGAGGGGTCAAGTATTATAGAATAAGCCTGTCTTTAACAAGTGCTGAAGTAAACACTTTAAACAAAAGTCAGTGGAGAAAAGTGGAGAAAAACGGAGTAGCAATCGTTAACTAACAAACAGTTCGGCTTCAGATAAAAAAATATTTTCCATATTAACATTCAATCATAGTTCCCCCCCCAAAAAAAAAATCACTGAAGGAAAAAGATGAACTGTATTAATACGAATTTCGAAATAGCTTTTCACTGTCTCCCACGAAAGACAATGAAAAATATGCAAAATATCCGATGAACAGGTTTGTAGTTCACACTGTGATAGTCACATCTGTAGTTCTGCTTCATCTTGTTTTGGGAAATCACGTGAAAGTGATAATGGTATATCATATTCTTCGGTCGGAGCTGGAGACGGGGCCATTAATGAACCTGGATGATCACTTTCAACTACTTTAAAGCTATGAAGATGACATTTGAACTCTTCTGTTCCTATGTTAAATGTTCTGAACCGTAACTCTGTTTTTCCACATCTGTGTTCAGATGAAGTGCAGAAACTGTTCAACAACCATCACTGTTAGTCAGAAAGTTATCTTCGTCGCCATATACCAGATGCATACCATACCACGGGCGGGGATAGAACCCGCGATCAGAGTCTAAAAACTCCAGACCGTCGCGTAGCCACTGGTTCTATCCTCTCCCGGGGTATGGTTTGTTTGCAATCGTGTCATTACGATTTCGTGAGCCATCTACCAGATACATATTTGGTAACCCTTAAATGATATATGTATAACTTTAATGGTAACTCACAACTGTACTTTCTCCACCTCACAGAACAACCAAAAATAATGACAATGACTGACCACAAACCACCACGTACCCACCACCAAGTCGATGTTCGGTACATTTACCGTAGTTATGCTTTCCTCGTTACTTGTGAAGGTTTACTCAGCCCTGTAACAACTTCAGACAGTATTACCAAGGCTGGCTCCTCCTCAGGAAAATTAATGAATAGAAAAAGGAACAATTCACGAAGATGAACACTATTATTTAATAATGCAAAGATAAAACATTGAAACATGAATGTGTATCCTACTTGAAAGAAAAATGAAAAATGAAAAATGTAAATGATATCTGAATCCAACGTTAATATGTACAGTTAAACTGGGGTTTCTGGTTGCTGTTGACACCGTCTGGAAGAAATTTTAGCCGTTGCTGATGATGTCGGGGGGGGGGGGGGTGTCACAGGTGTTGAGTGACAACCCAACGACTAGTTCACAGAGTCTATAGCCTTGATTAGTCAGTCCAGATGACAGGAACGCAGGTTCTTTACCACTGCAAAGGTGAGGGGTAGTTGCCTGCTGTTGCCTACAATTAATCAGGTAGGTAGATCAAAAAGTGACGTCTCAGGACTTCAGTCCGTCTCCTTCAACACGTTTGGTTGGCAGATGACCCGAGCTGTCATTCCAAGCTAGAAAGAGACAAAGGTTACCCACTGCTTAAGAAATCACTCTCCATGATAAGTACAATACCTAAAAGACGTGGTGATTATCTAAAAGCATAACGTGGAACTTAAGACTGAAAGGACTAAGTTTATTATTGGTCAAAAGTGAAGCTTTCAACCAATATATCCACTAGAATAGGAGCAGAAGCTTTTACTTACAGTTGTGCTGGGAGCTGTGAGTCAAGTGATTACTGTTTGGTCCAAGCCCCACACGTCACCTTTCGGGGTGGAAAAGAAAGGAGGGGGGGAGAAGGGGATAGCGGGAGCTAGACTGATCATACCTTAACAAGCAGCCGGTAATCAAATTATCGTCACTATTACAACCCAGGATTTCAAATGGCCTGTTATCCTGGGCGTAAAGGGAGCAAAATAAACACAGCAGAAAACTTTTGACTTATGTTATGCTGAACAGTTCTGGTCACCGTATTACAGAATGAATATAAATGTTCTGGAAAACGTACAGAGGAGGATGACAAAGATGATCCCATGTATCAGAAATCTTCCCTATGAGGATAGACTGAGGGCCCTGAATCTGCACTCTCTGGAAAGGCGTAGAATTAGGGGGGATATGATCGAGGTGTATAAATGGAAAACAGGAATAAATAAAGGGGATGTAAATAGCGTGCTGAAAATTTCCAGCCAAGACAGGACTCGCAGCAATGGTTTCAAGTTGGAAAAATTCAGATTCAGGAAGGATATAGGAAAGCACTGGTTTGATAATAGAGTTGTGGATGAGTGGAACAAACTCCCAAGTACAGTTATTCAGGCTAAAACGTTGTGTAGTTTTAAAAATAGGTTAGATAAATACATGAGTGGGTATGGGTGGGTGTGAGTTGGACCTGACTAGCTTGTGCTACTAGGTCTGATGTCGTGCTCATTCCTTACGTGGAAGTGACCTGACTAGGTGGGTCATTAGGCAAATCCGGGGGGAGGACATGGACCTGCTTCGCATGGGTCAGTAGGCCTGCTGCAGTGTTCCTTCTTTCTTATGTTCTTACGTTAAAAAATGTGCTTACATTATTTTCGGTTATGCCCCCACTAATATACTTTATCAGATGAGGGTTTCATGTTACACTCCAAGATGGACAATTGTTCTGTGAAGGGCCATGAATGATTCTTTGTTGAGATTCCAGAAAGCTAATCCAAGATTCACCTATCAAGCATTTTCTGCAGAGGTTATTCGGTTGGTGTGCGCCTTCGGCGATATGCTTGGCACTGTGCTCACCCCCTCTTCCCCCACTAGTATATTCTCGGTTTCCATCAATCTTCCTCCTTTCCCAGTTTTCTATACTTTGTTTTTCCTTGATTTCAATTCCATTAACCTCTTGTCTGACCAAACCTGCAATTTCTCCTGATTCACGCAGCCTTTTTTTTTGTCATCAGATGTAAACAGGGATTCACTTGACTCTTTCTATTCTGTTATACCACTGACATATTCCTGTAGCAATGCCGGTCTGAATCGTGGTGGACCGTTATGGTCCAAATGCACATTTCTAACACTTCTTCCCAGACACTCGTGCCCTTTCTCATTTCTATAAAGTATCTCTTTGACCAACTGTTGTACCTTTGCCTGTTATACCTTCCAGCTCCTCAGGTTTTTGCTCCAGTTTCTTGTCAGGTATAGCATAAAATGTCCTGCAGTGGAAGAATGTGCATTGTGTGTGTGTGCGTGTGTATGTATGTGTGTGTGTGTGACACAACGTCTTCCAACAACTTTTAAACCTCTAAGACCGACATGAGCGGCCTACGTTATGAACCAAACTTTAATAACCGACAAACGCAACGAGAAAAAGTAACAAATAGCACTGTAAAAGAGAATGTTTTGAGAGTGTTTACGTCCAGACGGACCTCAGGCACAGTCTATGTGAAGCTTTATGACCGTAAATATTGCTGCTAAAGTGTATGTAAATTCTTATGGCGGGCAACAGAAGCGGGAGAGACGCGTGTAAAATCTTTATGGGCGGCTGCAACGAAGGCAGCAGGAACAGCCGCGGCAACTCCAGCAGGAGCTGAAGCAGCAGTAGCAGCAGCTGGACAGGGCTTCGCTCTTCCGCCTCATCTTTATTCCTCATAAACCCTAATTATGGAATAGTCAGCGTCCTTGATGGTAGATAAATGGCGAACCATCAGTCATATTACTGAGTGGATACAACCTCCTGTTGTTGTTGTTGTTGTTGTTGTTGTTGTTGTTGTTGTTGTTGTTGTTGTTGTTGTTGTTGTTGTTGTTGTTGTTGTTGTTGTTGTTGTTGTTGTTGTTGTTGTTGTTGTTGTTGTTGTTGTTGTTGTTGTTCTTCTTCTTCTTCTTCTTCTTCTTCTTCTTCTTCTTCTTCTTCTTCTTCTTCTTCTTCTTCTTCTTCTTCTTCTTGCTGCTGCTGCTATTGTAGTTCAACGTGATGTAGTTTACTGTAGCTTAACGCTCAAACAAGGCAAGTTTTTTTTCCTGGATTTTCTTCTGTTTGTGTACTGATTTTCGAATTCCAGGTCTTTTAAAGCGAGTTCTCTAAACGTTTGTTGCAATCCACTTCGATCCGAACATCACCCCTCATCATCCCTGATCCTCCACCCCTCCAAATGTGTCCTTCTCCTTCTCCTTCAAGTG
This sequence comes from Cherax quadricarinatus, assembly GCF_038502225.1. Classification (NCBI taxonomy): domain Eukaryota; kingdom Metazoa; phylum Arthropoda; class Malacostraca; order Decapoda; family Parastacidae; genus Cherax; species Cherax quadricarinatus. The sequence continues at coordinate 38,498,502 of NC_091312.1, forward strand.
TAACCTCATCTTACCCCTTCCAAATGTGCCCTAATCATTCATCCTACCCCCTCCAAGTGAGTCCTGATCCTCCCCTCCAAGTGTAACCTGATCCTCCAAGTGCGGCCTAACTCTTCCCCGAGTGTATCGTAACCTTTCCCCTACAAGTGTTGCCTGAACCTCTCTCCCTACAAGTCTTGCCTGAACCTCCCATCAATTTCCCCCCTGAAGCCATTATTACGTATTTCTATTCAAATTTTATTTGCTCGAAGCGAAAAACCGGGAGATTCCAGCCTTTCCACTGCCAGCGGTAACGTCAAGAATAACACGAAGACCTGGTTACAGTGCTACACTTATTCTAGTGATTATTCCTGCAGTTGCTGCCTCAGCAGCTGAGGCAGCAGCCGCAGTCTCAGCAGCTGAAGCAGCAGCCACAATGTCAGTAGTCACAACGTCAGCAGCTGAGGCAGCAATCACAAAGTCAGCAGCCACAGCCTCCGCTGAAAAAGAAACGTTCAGAAAAATAACGTTTTACAGCAAGGGAGGGAAAATCAAGTTGATTTTGTTTTTTGTATAATTTTCACAAATGCCTTCCCATGTCGCACCAAGAATTACATTAATTCTTCCTACATCTGACGAAAAATGGGAAAAATCTTTATCCGTTTAATTATTCATTACACTGTCGAGCATTGAGGGTTTGTCTGTTAGCTACATTTTTCTCGCAGAGAAAATACGTCAATAATGCAATCACTATAAATGCAAATGTAGCTCAAATATTCGAAAATTAGGAAAAAAAAAATCTAACTTCTCGAAATTTATGTGCGTGGAATGAGAATGAGGAGGCGTCCATGTTTACTGTTGTGGTTGTAAACAAAGGTAAGTGGCAAGGGAATAGCATTTTTTCGTTGTTGTCAGAGAATGTATATTTATGATGGAAAGACATAAACACCCACACACACTCTCACACAGGAGCGGTGAATAGAACCCTGCAACCACAAATGAACACACACACACACACACACACACACACGCAGCTTTTTCCTTTATCTATTTGTATGATCTTGACCCCCACCCTCTTTATGTACACATCGACCTCTGCCCCATCCCTCTCTCCCCCCTTCTCGATACATGAACAAAACACAACAAGCTTGAATACTTACAGATTAGAACACAGCAAAACACGATCTCCTATTATAGTACCCGATTGCTGATGGAATATTGAATCTGAAGGAGTTACCTCTGTGACAAGAAGAAATCGGATGTAGAGAGCTTGGGAGACTCTTACCACAAAGGTTAGGTTAGGCAAGATTTATCAGGAACAGAACAAGTGTTTCCTGGCTCAGTTATATGACGACTCACAGCTGGAAGCTTTCGGTCATCTGACAAAGAAACAGATTGAGAACTGGGAGTCACAAGCGAAGCCAGAAATGTAAAGGTCAAGGGTAATATAGGCTGGGATAATTTTTCGTTGTCAGGAATGGAATACGAGAGGAGATGAGCCCCAAAAACCTGGATGTAATATTTATCACAACTGGATTTGATGTTGATAAAACAGGATACGAGAAGCCTCTGGATTCTATCGAATATGCAGCACAGAGTTTTAAATAATTTGGGGAAATAAGTATCGCAGGAAGTGGGGGAGGTGGGGGACTGAAGAAAAAAACAGATTTCAGAATCTGAATCTTTGCAATGATGAAAAATTTCTAGAATGTAACATAATGGGAAACGAAAATGGAAGATTAACAAGTCAAAACGAAGAATTCAGCCTGAAAGTGCCGGGAGGCTAGAAACTATTCAAAACCTAAAGAAATAACGCCAGGAAGAAAAAAAAAACTGATTCATCTCAAGATGCAAAACGTAAAAACAGAAAAAAAAAACGATCTTGCAATCCCTATGGAGAGCAAAGGAAAGAAGACAACAACAGGAAAAAAATATGCACGAGTGAGAGGAGAAACTGAACAACAGTATGAAAAAAAATATCTGGAAAAGCAAACTATGAGCTAAAATCGCTTCACATTCACGAAATGAAAGCTGAAGGTAAAAAAATCAGGCAATAAAAATGTAGAATCATGAATAGATTGATTGGAAACCGAATATAAATTTGGTAAGCAGATAATGCAAATCCGAGTTAAGGACTTGGTGTGAGTAGGTACCGACCATTTTTCCAGAGGTGAACATCAACCTTGTAACCTCAGTAAATGCACTTTCAGCTAATCTAAGATTAGCTTTTAGTGATGTTAACGAAGAGTCATTCAGTGCTCTATGTGTAATATATGACAGATGGCATTATCAAGATAAGTTGAAGAATTGAGACACTTATGCAACATATGGGAAGCTATACTGAAGAAACATTTCGCCACATAGAGGCTTCATCAGTCTAATACAAAGGAGGAAGGTATAAGGCAAGGAGGAGTTTGGAGTAATCAGTCCCTCAACCTGGAATCGATGTG
>NC_091312.1:38505930-38518430 GCF_038502225.1 Cherax quadricarinatus
ATGTGAAGAACTCAACAAGAGATTCAAAGAAGTGTTCACAGAGGAGACAGAAGGGACTCCAGAAAGACGGAGAGGTGGGGCACACCACCAAGTGCTGGACACAGTGCACACAACCGAGGAAGAAGTGAAGAGGCTTCTGAGTGAGCTAGATACCTCAAAGGCAATGGGGCCAGATAACATCTCCCCATGGGTATTGAGAGAGGGAGCAGAGGCGCTATGTGTACCCCTAACAACAATATTCAATACATCTATCGAAACAGGGAGATTGCCTGAGGCATGGAAGACAGCAAATGTAGTCCCAATCTTTAAAAAAGGAGACAGACATGAAGCATTAAACTACAGACCAGTGTCACTGACATGTATAGTATGCAAAATCATGGAGAAGATTATCAGGAGAAGAGTGGTGGAACACCTAGAAAGGAATGATCTCATCAACAGCAGCCAGCATGGTTTCAGGGACGGGAAATCCTGTGTCACAAACCTACTGGAGTTCTATGACATGGTGACAGCAGTAAGACAAGAGAGAGAGGGGTGGGTGGATTGCATTTTCTTGGACTGCAAGAAGGCGTTTGACACAGTTCCACACAAGAGATTGGTGCAAAAACTGGAGGACCAAGCAGGGATAACAGGGAAGGCACTACAATGGATCAGGGAATACTTGTCAGGAAGACAGCAGCGAGTCATGGTACGTGGCGAGGTGTCAGAGTGGGCACCTGTGACCAGCGGGGTCCCGCAGGGGTCAGTCCTAGGACCAGTGCTGTTTCTGGTATTTGTGAACGACATGACGGAAGGAATAGACTCTGAGGTGTCCCTGTTTGCAGATGACGTGAAGTTGATGAGAAGAATACACTCGATCGAAGACCAGGCAGAACTACAAAGGGATCTGGACAGGCTGCAGAACTGGTCCAGCAATTGGCTCCTGGAGTTCAATCCCACCAAGTGCAAAGTCATGAAGATTGGGGAAGGGCAAAGAAGGCCGCAGACGGAGTACAGTCTAGGGGGTCAGAGACTACAAACCTCACTCAAGGAAAAAGATCTTGGGGTGAGTATAACACCAGGCACATCTCCTGAAGCGCACATCAACCAAATAACTGCTGCAGCATATGGGCGCCTAGCAAACCTCAGAACAGCATTCCGACATCTTAATAAGGAATCGTTCAGGACCCTGTACACCGTATACGTTAGGCCCATATTGGAGTATGCGGCACCAGTTTGGAACCCACACCTAGCCAAGCACGTAAAGAAACTAGAGAAAGTGCAAAGGTTTGCAACAAGACTAGTCCCAGAGCTAAGAGGTATGTCCTACGAGGAGAGGTTAAGGGAAATCAACCTGACGACACTGGAGGACAGGAGAGATAGGGGGGACATGATAACGACATACAAAATACTGAGAGGAATTGACAAGGTGGACAAAAACAGGATGTTCCAGAGATTGGACACAGTAACAAGGGGACACAGTTGGAAGCTAAAGACACAGATGAATCACAGGGATGTTAGGAAGTATTTCTTCAGCCACAGAGTAGTCAGTAAGTGGAATAGTTTGGGAAGCGATGTAGTGGAGGCAGGATCCATACATAGCTTTAAGCAGAGGTACGATAAAGCTCACGGCTCAGGGAGAGTGACCTAGTAGCGATCAGTGAAGAGGCGGGGCCAGGAGCTCGGACTCGACCCCCGCAACCTCAACTAGGTGAGTACAACTAGGTGAGTACACGCACACACACACACACACACACACACACACACACACACACACACACACACACACACACACACACACACACACACACACATACACACACACACATTTTCGGAGGAGGAATAGTAAGAAGAGGCACATGAAAGCACTCATAAAAAACACTCATGAAAGCACTGTAGAGCACATGAAAGCACTCATGAAAGCACTGTAGAGCACATGAAAGCACTCATGAAAGCACTGTAGAGCACATGAAAGCACTCATGAAAGCACTGTAGAGCACATGAAAGCACTCATGAAAGCACTGTAGAGCACATGAAAGCACTCAAGAAAGCACTGTAGAGCACATGAAAGCACTCAAGAAAGCACTGGAGAGCACATGAAAGCACTCAAGAAAGCACTGGAGAGCACATGAAAGCACTCAAGAAAGCACTGGAGAGCACATGAAAGCACTCAAGAAAGCACTGGAGAGCACATGAAAGCACTCAAGAAAGCACTGTAGAGCACATGAAAGCACTCAAGAAAGCACTGGAGAGCACATGAAAGCACTCAAGAAAGCACTGTAGAGCACATGAAAGCACTCAAGAAAGCACTGGAGAGCACATGAAAGCACTCAAGAAAGCACTGTAGAGCACATGAAAGCACTCAAGAAAGCACTGGAGAGCACATGAAAGCACTCAAGAAAGCACTGGAGAGCACATGAAAGCACTCAAGAAAGCACTGTAGAGCACATGAAAGCACTCAAGAAAGCACTGGAGAGCACATGAAAGCACTCAAGAAAGCACTGGAGAGCACATGAAAGCACTCATGAAAGCACTGTAGAGCACATGAAAGCACTCAAGAAAGCACTGTAGAGCACATGAAAGCACTCAAGAAAGCACTGGAGAGCACATGAAAGCACTCATGAAAGCACTGGAGAGCACATGAAAGCACTCATGAAAGCACTGTAGAGCACATGAAAGCACTCATGAAAGCACTGTAGAGCACATGAAAGCACTCATGAAAGCACTGTAGAGCACATGAAAGCACTCATGAAAGCACTGTAGAGCACATGAAAGCACTCATGAAAGCACTGTAGAGCACATGAAAGCACTCATGAAAGCACTGGAGAGCACATGAAAGCACTGTAGATCACATGAAAGCACTCATGAAAGCACTCTAGAGCACATGAAAGCACTCATGAAAGCACTGTAGAGCACATGAAAGCACTCATGAAAGCACTGTAGAGCACATGAAAGCACTCATGAAAGCACTGGAGAGCACATGAAAGCACTCATGAAAGCACTGGAGAGCACATGAAAGCACTGTAGAGCACATGAAAGCACTCATGAAAGCACTGTAGAGCACATGAAAGCACTCATGAAAGCACTGGAGAGCACAGGAAATCACTCGTGAACGCACTGGAGAGCACATGAAAGCACTGTAGAGCACATGAAAGCACTCATGAAAGCACTGTAGAGCACATGAAAGCACTCATGAAAGCACTGGAGAGCACATGAAAGCACTCACAAAAGTACTCAGACTATCCTGTTTATTTTCCCCACTATGGACTAATATTTACATCCACAGCCTCGAGCTTTACCGTAATTTATTCCATAATATAAAACCCGATAAATATAGAAACAGTGTACAAGATCAAGACGGTGAAAAATCTTTTATTCATGTTTGTAAAAAGTCAAACAAATGAGAGACGAAATAAGAAAAGTCAAGAACGACAATATTCTCTGAGGAGGAAGAGGGATACCTGGAGTATACCTGGAGAGGGTTTCGGGGGTCAACGCCCCCTGCCGCCCGGTCTGAGACCAACTGGGAAATACTAAATATATGAAGCTTCGGAGTGTCTTTATAAAAGATATTTAACAAAAATAGCAGATATGAATAGCTAAAAGATATCTGAAGTGAAGGAGAGGTTGATAACTACTGAGAAATTAATGATATTACTATTGTTTATTGGGGAAAAAATAGCCGAAGACGAGATAGCATCATTTGTTTTGGAAAAATGTGCAGAAGAGCCAAGCTAAAATTTTGAAGATATGCCAAAGTATTTTATCCACAGCGACATAGTATCAGCCATACTGGATAACTACCACGACTTTGCCTATTGCCAAACACGCATAACCACTTAAACCTGTATAAATTCAGCTATTTTGCAAATAACGCGTAAACACTTAAACCTTTCTAAATTCAACCATACTTTATTAAATACTGGACATCGTAAATAACTCATAAGCACGTACATATTACATTGAAGATTGAGACACTTATGCAGCATATGGGAATCTTTATTCAGGAAACGTTTCGCCACACAGTGGCTTCATCAGTCCAATACAAAGATGAAGCCACTGTGTGGCGAAACGTTTCCTGAATAAAGATTCCCATATGCTGCATAAGTGTCTCAATCTTCAACTTGTCGGTTTTTCAAACCATTCATCACACACATATTACATTACATATATTTTTTAATTGGAGACATGATAACGACATACAAGGTCATGAAAATATAACATTAGAAAAGACTTCGTAATACCTTCATCACGAAGAACAAGGGGCAAAGAAAATTAGAGGTGAAGAGATGTGACACAGAGTTAATAAAGGAGAGACAATGAGTAATATATCAACAGGAATGTTAGAGATAATTTAAGTGATGAAAAACTTCTGAATACTGGACACTACAAGCAAAATTCTCCTTCCATCGATACAAATAGGCAATTACAAGTATATACACGGTAGTGTTAAGGTCAGCTATACCAGTGGGAGGTCAGTTCTCACCAGTGGGAGATTAGTCATACCAGTGGAGATTAGTCACCAGTGGGAGATTAGTCACACTAGTGGGAGATTAGTCACACCAGTGGGAGGCCAGTCACACCATTGGGAGATAAGTCACACCACTGAGAGATCAGCCACACCAGTGGGAGATTATTCACACCATTGGGAGATTAGCCACACCAGTGGGAGATTAGTCACACCACTAAGAGATCAACCACGCCAGTGGGAGATCAGTCACACCAGTGAAACGCCAGTCACACCAGTGGAGATCAGTCACACCAGTGGGAGATTAGTCATACCAGTGGGAGATCAGTCACACCAGTGGGAGATCAGTCACACCATTGGGAGATTAGTCACACAATTGGGAGATCAATCACACCAGTCGGAGACCAGCCACATCAGAAGGAGATCAGCCACACCAGTTGGATATTAGTCACACCAGTGGGAGATCAGTCACACCAGTGGGAAATCAGCCACATTAGTGGTAGATCAGTGACACCAGTGGAAGATCAGTCACACCAGTGGGAGATCAGTCGCACCAGTGGGAAATTAGTCACACCAGTGGAATATCTGGAGAGACCTGGAGAGAGTTCCGGGGGTCAACGCCCCCGCGGCCCGGTCTGTGACCAGGCCTCCTTAGGTCAGTGTCCCAGGATGCGACCCACACCAGTCGACTAACACCCAGGTACCCATTTTACTGATGGGGAACATAGACAACAGGTAGAAAGAAACACGTCTAATGTTTCTACTCTGGCTGGGAATCGAACCCAGGCCCTCACCGTGTGAAGCGAGAGCGTTAACCACCAGGCCACCAGTGGGAGATCAGTCACACCAGTAGGAGATTAGTCACACCAGTGGGAAATCAGTCACAACAGTGGGAGATCAGTCACACCAGTGGGATATTAGTCACACCAGTGGGATATCCGTATATCAATCACACCAGTGGGAGATCAGTCACACCAGTAGGAGATTAGTCACACCAGTGGGAGACCAGTCACACAAGTGGGAGATCAGTCACACCAGTGGGAGATCAGTCACACAAGTGGGAGATTAGTCACACCAGTGGGAGATCACTCACACCAGTGGGAGATCAGTCACACCATTGGGAGATAAGTCACACCAGTGGGAGATTAGTCACACCAAGGGGAGATCAGTCACACCAGTGGGAGATCAGTCACACCAGTGGGAGATCAGTCACACCAGTGGTGGATCAGTAACACAGTGGGAGATTAGTCACACCAATAGGATATCAGTCACACCAGTGGAAGATCGGTCACACCAGTGGGGGATCAGTCACACCAGTAGGAGATAAGACACACCAGTGGGAGATCAGACACACCAGTGGGAGATCAGCCACACCAGCGGGAGATCAGTCACACCAGCGGGAGATCAGCCACACCAGCGGGAGATCAGTCACACCAGTGGGAGATCAGCCACACCAGTGGAAGATCAGCCACACCAGTGAGAGATCAGCCACACCAATGAGAGATCAGCCACACCAGTGGGAGATCAGCCACACCAGCGGGAGATCAGCCACACCAGTGGGAGATCAGCCTCACCAGTGAGAGATCAGCCACACCAGTGAGAGATCAGCCACACCAGTGGGAGATCAGCCACACCAGCGGGAGATCAGCCACACCAGTGGGAGATCAGCCTCACCAGTGAGAGATCAGCCACACCAATGAGAGATCAGCCACACCAGCGGGAGATCAGCCACACCAGTGGGAGATCAGCAACACCAGTGAGAAATCAGCCACACAAGTGGAAGACTAGCCACACCAGGGGGAGATCAGCCATACAGGTAGGAGATCAGCCACACCGGTGGGAGATCAGCCACACAGGTTGGAGATCAGCCACACCAGGGGGAGATCAGCCATGCAGGTAGGAGATCAGCCACACCAGGAGGAGATCAGCCACACCAGTGGGAGATCAGCCACACCAGTGGGAGATCAGCCACACCAGTGAGAGATCAGCCACACCAGTGAGAGATCAGCCACACCAATGAGAGATCAGCCACACCAGGGGAAGACCAGCCACACAGGTAGGAGCTCAGCCACACCAGGGGGAGTTCAGCCACACCAGTGGGAGATCAGTCACACCAGTGGGAGATCAGTCACACCAGTGGGAGATCAGTAACACAGTGGGAGATTAGTCACACCAGTGGGAGATCAGTCACACCAGTGGGAGATCAATCACACCAGTGGGAGATCAGTCACACCAGTGGGAGATTAGTCACACCAATAGGATATCAGTCACACCAGTGGAAGATCGGTCACACCAGTGGGGGATCAGTCACACCAGTTGGAGATAAGACACACCAGTGGGAGATCAGACACACCAGTGGGAGATCAGCCACACCAGCGGGAGATCAGTCACACCAGCGGGAGATCAGCCACACCAGCGGGAGATCAGTCACACCAGTGGGAGATCAGCCACACCAGTGGAAGATCAGCCTCACCAGTGAGAGATCAGCCACACCAGTGAGAGATCAGCCACACCAGTGAGAGATCAGCCACACCAGTGAGAAATCAGCCACACCAGGGGGAGATCAGCCACAAAAGTGGAAGACTAGCCACACCAGGGGGAGATCAGCCATGCAGGTAGGAGATCAGCCACACCGGTGGGAGATCAGCCACACAGGTTGGAGATCAGCCACACCAGTGGGAGATCAGCCACACCAGTGGGAGATCAGCCACACCAGTGAGAGATCAGCCACACCAGTGAGAGATCAGCCACACCAGTGAGAGATCAGCCACACCAATGAGAGATCAGCCACACCAGGGGAAGACCAGCCACACAGGTAGGAGCTCAGCCACACCAGGGGGAGTTCAGCCACACAGGTGGGAGATCAGCCACACAAGGGGGAGATCAGCCACACAGGTAGGAGATCAGCCACACAGGTGAGAGATCAGCCACACAGGTAGGAGATCAGCTACACAGGTGAGAGATCAGCCACACAGGTAGGAGATCAGCCACACCAGAGGGAGATCAGCCACACAGGTGGGAGATCAGCCACACCAGTGAGAGATCAGACACACCAGGGGGAGATCAGCCACACAGGTAGGAGATCAGCCACACCAGGGGGAGATCAGCCACACAGGTGAGAGATCAGCCACACCAGGGGGATATCAGCCACACAGGTAGGAGATCAGCCACACCAGGGGGAGATCAGCCACACAAGTGGAAGATCAGCCACACCAGGGGGAAATCAGCCACACAGGTAGGGAATCAGCCACACCAGGGGGAGATCAGCCACACCATGGGGAGATCAGCCACACAGCTGGGAGATCAGCCACACCAGGGGGAGATCAGTCACACAGGTAGGAGATCAGCTACACCAGGGGGAGATCAGCCACACAGGCGGGAGATCAGCCGCACCAGTGGGAGATCAGTCACACAGGTAGGAGATCAGCTACACCAGGAGGAGAAGAGCCACACAGGTGGGAGATCAGCCTCACCAGGGGGAGATCAGACACACCAGTGGAAGATGAGCCACACCAGGGGGAGATCAGTCACACCAGTGGACGATCAGCCACACCAGGGGAAGATCAGCCACTCCAGGGGAAGATCAGCCACACCAGGGGGAGATCAGCCACACCAGGGGAAGATCAGCCACACCAGGGGGAGATCAATCACGCTAACATCTATTGCTCCCATCGTCTGTAAAATAACTTTTAATAACTTGCTATTTTTCGTTTTCTTTTTAAAATCTTGCAATACTTAGGTTTGATTGGGCTGAATAACATACTTCAATTGTCTTAAATTCTGTAAGAGCCATGATAGTAAAATCTAAGAATTAACAAAGAATTCTTCCAAATATATGTCACGCCATAATCAGTCAGTAATAAAGGCACTGGGAGAAGCCAAGAAAATTAGGCACTACATTTTTGCTGGCCCCAGAGACAGATAAAAACATCCTCGACAGAATTTATGGTCAGATTTCGTATATCATTGTGGTTATTTCTCCTCAGGTTCCTCGACTCAGCTACTTCTCTGCATGCCTTATATAACACTGTGTTTATCTTCCTGCCGAATTGTGTGGAGTTTATATTTCATTTTAACCAGCTGTCTCTTAGTGCCTCCTCACACCCGTTAATTCCTTGCTTGTGTGAATCATCCATTAATACCATGGTTGTATAAATCATACGTTAATACCATGGTTGTATAAATCATACGTTAATACCATGGTTTCATAAATCATACGTTAATACCATGGCTGTGTAAATCATACGTTAATACCAAGGCTATGTAAATAATACGTTAATGCCATGGCTGTATAAATCATACGTTAATACCAAGGCTATGTAAATCATACGTTAATACCAAAGCTATATAATCATCCATTAATACCATGACTGTATAAATCATACGTTAATACCATGGCTGTATAAAACATACGTTAATACCAAGGCTGTATAGTTCACCTGTACATATAATGAATGTGCAGGCTTGTAACATGCTTATGCTTCGTGATCTCTGGTAGCTGAGCCATCTCTGCTTCCTGCACACAATTTTAATACTGAAATTGCTTTCTGCTGTCGAAGTGTAATGCACTGCTACAGCATAATACACTACTGCAGCACAGTACACTACTGCAGCACAGTACAATACTGCAGTACAACATACGACTGCAGTACAATTCACTACTGCAGAACACTGTATCTGCATTTAATAGCCAATAAACATTAATATATATATATATATATATATATATATATATATATATATATATATATATATATATATATATATATATATATATATATATATATATATATATATATATATTTATTTATTTATAAGCTCATAGCACTTTTAAGTGAATTTGCGAGCAGTGTAGAACTACCGGCAGTAAAGGCGACAAGTGCATCACTTTACCATAGATCTTTTCCTTTGATTACTTCAGAGAATTCTACTTCCCCATGGGCCAGGATCTTCTGTTGTTTCCATGGTCAACCAGGCTGTTGCTGCTGGTGGCCCGCTGCCCCACATATATGAAGAGGTGATGAGTCTATCGCTAAATCATCATTAGAAGTGGTGAGTCTATCGGTAAACCATTACTGAAAGTGGTCGGTCTACCGATAAACCATCATTAGAAGTGGTGAGTCTATTATAAACCATCATTAGAAGTGGTGAGTCTATCGATAAATCATCATTGAAAGTGGTCAATCTATCCATAAATCATCATTTAAGAGTGGTGAATCTATCGATAAAGCTTAGTATTAGTATCATTCATCGTTATCTTTGTTTACCGTTATTAGTATCATTCATCGTTATCTTTGTTTACCGTTATTAGTATCATTCATCGTTATCTTTGTTTACCGTTATTAGTATCATTCATCGTTATCTTTGTTTACCGTTATTAGTATCATTCATCGTTATCTTTGTTTACCGTTATTAGTATCATTCATCGTTATCTTTGTTTACCGTTATTAGTATCATTCATCGTTATCTTTGTTTACCGTTTATCTATATAGATAATTTCTTAAAAACAACGTTCCATGTTTTCCGTTTTAGGTTCATCAGGAGCTAAGACTGTTACAGTACGCAGTAACGAACTTGAATGTCTTGTGCTCAAGGGCGTTCCTACAGTCTTCCGCTTCTGCCGCTGCTGTTGCTCCTAGTTCGTTAGCCTCTGTTATTATATAATTATCTTGTAATTTTTCTCTCATCTCCTTTAGCAATTTTCTTGTTGTTTGTGCTGGTTTTGATCCTTTGTTAGTGCCACTCTTCCTGATCACTCTTATTCTCTTCAGTCAGTTACGCTTGTTGCTGATCATATCAGCCACTGTAGCCACTGTTGCCGCTGTTGATAATGAAATCCTTTATTAGTTTGTAATTAGTGCAGCTGATCATGGCCAATTGATTTTATTACCATTATTAGTGATGTTGCAATTTTTGGTTGGGGCTCTGAATTAATGTGGGGATTCCTACAATTACTGCTGTTGAAGCAGTCATTCTGTGTTTGTGGTATGATATCTGTTGATGTTTCTGACGCTCTTGTAGAGATCTCTCTCAGTTATAATTCTGACCACTGCTATAAGAGATCTCTCTCAGTAATAATTCTGACCACTGCTATTAAGAGATCTGAGTTATAATTCTGACCACTGCTATTAAGAGATCTCAGTTATAATTCTGACCACTGCTATTAAGAGATCTCAGTTATAATTCTGACCACCGCTATTAAGAGATCTCAGCTATAATTCTGACCACTGCTATTAAGAGATCTCAGCTATAATTCTGACCACTGCTATTAAGAGGTCTCAGTTATAATTCTGACCACTGCTATTAAGAGATCTCAGCTATAATTCTGACCATTGCTATTAAGAGATCTCAGTTATAATTCTGACCACTGCTATTAAGAGATCTCAGATATAATTCTGGCCACTGCTATTAAGAGATCTCAGCTATAATTCTGACCACTGCTATTAAGAGATCTCAGTTATAATTCTGACCACTGCTATTAAGAGATCTCAGCTATAATTCTGACCACTGCTATTAAGAGATCTCAGCTATAATTCTGACCACTGCTATTAAGAGATCTCAGTTATAATTCTGACCACTGCTATTAAGAGATCTCAGTTATAATTCTGACCACTGCTATTAAGAGATCTCAGTTATAATTCTGACCACTGCTATTAAGAGATCTTAGTTATAATTCTGACCACTGCTATTAAGAGATCTCAGTTATAATTCTGACCACTGCTATTAAGAGATCTCAGTTGTAATTCTGACCACTGCTATTAAGAGATCTCAGCTATAATTCTGACCACTGCCATTAAGAGATCTCAGCTATAATTCTGACCACTGCTATTAAGAGGTCTCAGTTATAATTCTGACCACTGCTATTAAGAGATCTCAGCTATAATTCTGACCATTGCTATTAAGAGATCTCAGTTATAATTCTGACCACTGCTATTAAGAGATCTCAGATATAATTCTGGCCACTGCTATTAAGAGATCTCAGCTATAATTCTGACCACTGCTATTAAGAGATCTCAGTTATAATTCTGACCACTGCTATTAAGAGATCTCAGTTATAATTCTGACCATTGCTATTAAGAGATCTCAGTTATAATTCTGACCACTGCTATTAAGAGATCTCAGTTATAATTCTGACCACTGCTATTAAGAGATCTCAGCTATAATTCTGACCACTGCTATTAAGAGATCTCAGCTATAATTCTGACCACTGCTATTAAGAGATCTCAGCTATAATTCTGACCACTGCTATTAAGAGATCTCAGTTACAATTCTGACCACTGCTATTAAGAGATCTCAGTTATAATTCTGACCACTGCTATTAAGAGATCTCAGTTATAATTCTGACCACTGCTATTAAGAGATCTCAGTTATAATTCTGACCACTGCTATTAAGAGATCTCAGCTATAATTCTGACCACTGCTATTAAGAGATCTCAGCTATAATTCTGACCACTGCTATTAAGAGATCTCAGTTATAATTCTGACCACTGCTATTAAGAGATCTCAGCTATAATTCTGACCACTGCTATTAAGAGATCTCAGTTAAAATTCTGACCACTGCTATTAAGAGATCTCAGTTATAATTCTGACCACTGCTATTAAGAGATCTCAGCTATAATTCTGACCACTGCTATTAAGAGATCTCAGCTATAATTCTGACCACTGCTATTAAGAGATCTCAGTTATAATTCTGACCACTGCTATTAAGAGATCTCAGCTATAATTCTGACCACTGCTATTAAGAGATCTCAGCTATAATTCTGACCACTGCTATTAAGAGATCTCAGCTATAATTCTGACCACTGCTATTAAGAGATCTCAGTTATAATTCTGACCACTGCTATTAAGAGATCTCAGCTATAATTCTGACCACTGCCATTAAGAGATCTCAGCTATAATTCTGACCACTGCTATTAAGAGATCTCAGCTATAATTCTGACCACTGCTATTAAGAGATCTCAGCTATAATTCTGACCACTGCTATTAAGAGATCTCAGCTATAATTCTGACCACTGCTATTAAGAGATCTCAGCAATAATTCTGACCACTGCTATTA
>NC_091312.1:38523430-38605930 GCF_038502225.1 Cherax quadricarinatus
CTGTTAGCAGGCGGAAGTTTTGGCCAGCAACTCTGCCACTATTGAAGGCCAGGAGGCAAGCACGTTTGATTTATTACCACCGGCAGCCAGAATACAAAATATAGCTTTAGCAGAAACTGAAAAATATTGGTAAAGCAGGAAAGTCGTGTTAAATAATTTATTTTGGAGTCTTGAGAAAAATATTGATCACAGGAAAGACGTGCCACATCAGTATGTACGGTTCATTCCGGATTTCTGATGCAGCACACCCTACATTTTTTTTATTAAGCAAATCTGGGCACATCAACAGTGCCGCTACTGTACTCTTTATGTTAGTTATATAGTGGTAACAAAAGCTAGCTATGTGTCCGTCATATTCAGTTCCAGAAGATGGTGGTCGTACCTCAAGGAAGCAAATCTGTCAAGCATTCCACTTTGTGTTCAGTAGCCATGAAAGCTTCAGATGTTTCGCTCCAGCAGGGCAGGAGTTTACTATTACCATCTCTCAGGATGAAGTAACCACACTTACTTTTACCACCTCAGTCTTAATCTCGTCTCATGCTTTCCCCCTTTCATTCTTCCCACTGCCTCGTGCACATTTTCCCACCCCGACTCACCTCTTGGTCATTTTCATTCCTCCTAGATTCGTCTGTAAAAACTTGCATTTGTGGTCACAGAGGTGCCTGTGCTAACTTTCCTATGGTGTAGAAATATACCTAGTTGGATGAATCTTATTGTGGCTAGCTGGTCTAGTGGCTAACGCGACGGGCTGGAGTTTTGAGACTCTATGACCGCGGGTTCAATCCCGGCCGGGGGTATGGTTTTTCTCCTAGATCTATTTCAGTCCAGTTTAATGCCAGAAATCACCAAACCAATTTCATCTTAAGAGTACCTTCCCCTCCGAATTTAACATCTCTTCCTTCCTTAACCAACCAATTCAGTTCTCCCATGATTTCTCTGCCTACTGATTTCACTTCAAAACTGTCTCCGTTTCTCAGTACAATTTGCTAACAAAGACTCACCCATTCTCTCTTTCAATCTCCCTATTTACTCCTTCGCCACTCTTGTATACCTTCTGGGTTTTTTTCTCTCCATATACTTTATCCTCTATTCACCGTTTTTCATTGTAAAACCCTTTCAATTTATGGCTTTGTCTCCATTACCAACCACTTTATTTCATTCAACAAACATTTGATGTTCCAACATAAACACCTTCATATAATAAGTTGCTGCTGCTGCTGCTGCTGCTGCTGCTGCTGCTGCTGCTGCTGCTGCTGCTGCTGCTGCTGCTGCTGCTGCTGCTGCTGTTGTTGCTGCTGCTGCTGCTGCTGCTGCTGCTGCTGCTGCTGCTGCTGCTGCTGCTACCGCTGCTGCTGCCGCTGCTGCTGCTGCTGCTGCACATTCCGGCACTGTATACTTAAATCTACTTGATATCCGATCGATAGCTTCTCTGTTACCCTGTTCACACTCCAGTCCACGTTTGTTTCCATAACTGAGTGCACTTGCTCATAACTGAGTGCACCCGCTCATAACTGAGTGCACCCGCTCATAACTGAGTGTACTCGCTCATAACTGAGTGCACTCGCTCATAACTGAGTGCACTCGCTCATAACTGAGTGCACTCGCTCATAACTGAGTGCATCCGCTCATAACTGAGTTCACCCGCTCATAACTGAGTTCACCCACTCATAACTGAGAGCACTCGCTCATAACTGAGTGCACACTCTCATAACTGAGTGCACTTGCTCATAATTGAGTGCACTCGCTCATAATTGAGTGCACTCGCTGTTGCAACCCCTGAATGGGTTGCAATATATATAATGTATATAATGATTATGTATATATATAATTATTACCTTTTCATATAATTTTATATTGCTTATATTTGCGATAATAGCTAAATCGTAAATGTATTGCTTTATATTGTTATTTGACTTAGTTATGTTGTTAGGTAGGATGTTACATATTATGTGTTCAGTTCAAGTCTTGATTGTCTAACTACTGTAATTATCGCTTGTGGCTCGTTAGACTGCCGGCTTCTCGTTGTTGCTGGGCAGGAACCCACGGAGCTATCACGTGATCGAGGGGGGGGGTGTCCTCACCTCGCCTGAAGTATTCAGTCTGCTCTAGACTCTCTTGTTGGTTGGACAGATCGTCTGTCTCATTATTCTTGTTAGTTCTGTAGAACTCTGTTCACAGAACATTGTATAGACTTAGTGATTTTCGACGTTGTACCGAGGTTGTGTGTCTCATAGACACTCTAAACAACTCAGGTCCTGAACTGTAGCTTCTCACTTAACTTGTACTGGTATCTGTGTATTATCACAGTCGGGGATTTTCTTATGCTGAACTTAGATTCAGTAGTATGGGAGTTTTGTGACTTTTGTGGAGGATCTGCTGATGGTCCCTACTTAGTGTCGTTATATTATCTCCTTGTCCTGATAGTGTCGCAGTTGCTTGTTACATTGCTATTGGGCTTAGCTTTCTTTTGTTTTTCAAGCAGACTGTTCTGATTGCCAGTTGATCAAGAAGTTAGTTTATTTGAGGACTTTGTCAGTCACTTGTTTAAGTCTAGTCGAGTCTTGAGACATAGCGAACTACTTAGAGCACTTACACTCATACACAAACTTACTTGTACATATTTGTAATATCTAATTAAATGTTAATGTACCAGACGGTACTTAAGAATTATAAATGTGATATATGCTTTCAGCACAATAATATTGTACTCGAGAGAAGTGATATTATTTTGATTACTGTGATTAATTTAATTTAATTTAATTTGATAATATACCTCTAGACTTAATAAATTTATTAAATTTTAATTTCTCTAGTTAGTAGCCTACCAGTTGTAATCCTGAAGCACTATTGAATCATACTGAATTCTAATGGATAATTGGACAAGGATACTGACTACTTGCTACGAAAACCCAGTAACAGGCTGGATGCTAGAAGGGCAGTCCTTTCTAGTATTACCTGGAGATCTCTAAGCTTTTAGAATCGCGTTTTTTGTAACACTCGCTCGTAACTGAGTGCACTCGCTCATAACTGAGTGCACTCGCTCATAATTGAGTGCACTCGCTCATAACTGAGTGCACCCGCTCATAACTGAGTGCACCCGCTAGTAACTGAGTGCACCCGCTCGTAACTGAGTGAACTCGCTCATAACTGAGTGCACTCGCTCATAATTGAGTGCACTCGCTCATAATTGAGTGCACTCGCTCATAATTGAGTGCACTCGCTCATAATTGAGTGTACTCGCTCATAACTGAGTGCACTCGCTCATAATTGAGTGCACCCGCTCGTAAGTGAGTGCACTCGCTCATAATTGAGTGCACTCGCTCATAACTGAGTGCACACTCTCATAACTGAGTGCACCCGCTCATAACTGAGTGCACCCGCTCGTAACTGAGTGCACCCGCTCATAACTGAGTGCACCCGCTCGTAACTGAGTGCATCCGCTCGTAACTGAGTGCACTCGCTCATAATTGAGTGCACTCGCTCATAATTGAGTGCACTCGCTCATAATTGAGTGCACTCACTCATAATTGAGTGCACTCGCTCATAATTGAGTGCACTCGCTCATAATTGAGTGCACTCACTCATAATTGAGTGCACTCGCTCATAACTGAGTGCACCCGCTCGTAACTGAGTGCACCCGCTCGTAACTGAGTGCACTCGCTCATAATTGAGTGCACTCGCTCATAATTGAGTGCACTCGCTCATAATTGAGTGCACTCGCTCATAATCGAGTGCACTCGCTCATAATTGAGTGCACTCGCTCATAACTGAGTGCACCCGCTCGTAACTGAGTGGACTCGCTCATAACTGAGTGCACTCGCTCATAATTGAGTGCACTCGCTCATAATTGAGTGCATTCGCTCATAATTGAGTGCACCCGCTCATAACTGAGTGCACTCGCTCATAACTGAGTGCACTCGCTCATAATTGAGTGCACTCGCTCATAACTGAGTGCACTCGCTCGTAATTGAGTGCACTCGCTCATAACTGAGTGCACTTGCTCATAATTGAGTGCACTCGCTCATAATTGAGTGCACTCGCTCATAATTGAGTGCACTCGCTCATAATTGAGTGCACTCGCTCATAATTGAGTGCACTCGCTCATAATTGAGTGCACTCGCTCATAATTGAGTGCATTCGCTCATAATTGAGTGCACTCGCTCATAATTGAGTGCACTCGCTCATAACTGAGTGCACTCCCTCATAACTGAGTGCACCAGCTCATAACTGAGTGCACTCGCTCATAACTGAGTGCACTCGCTCATAACTGAGTGCACTCGCTCATAACTGAGTGCACCAGCTCATAACTGAGTGCACTCGCTCATAACTGAGTGCACTCGCTCATAACTGAGTGCACTCGCTCATAACTGAGTGCACTCGCTCATAACTGAGTGCACCAGCTCATAACTGAGTGCACTCGCTCATAACTGAGTGCACTCGCTCATAACTGAGTGCACTCGCTCATAACTGAGTGCACTCGCTCATAACTGAGTGCACTCGCTCATAACTGAGTGCACCATCTCATAACTGAGTGCACTCGCTCATAACTGAGTGCACTCGCTCATAACTGAGTGCACTCGCTCATAACTGAGTGCACCAGCTCATAACTGAGTGCACTCGCTCATAACTGAGTGCACTCGCTCATAACTGAGTGCACTCGCTCATAACTGAGTGCACCAGCTCATAACTGAGTGCACTCGCTCATAACTGAGTGCACTCGCTCATAACTGAGTGCACCAGCTCATAACTGAGTGCACCAGCTCATAACTGAGTGCACTCGCTCATAACTGAGTGCACCAGCTCATAACTGAGTGCACTCGCTCATAACTGAGTACACTCGCTCATAACTGAGTGCACCAGCTCATAATTGAGTGGACTCGCTCATAACTGAGTGCACCAGCTCATAACTGAGTGCACTCGCTCATAACTGAGTGCACCAGCTCATAACTGAGTGCACCAGCTCATAACTGAGTGCACTCGCTCATAACTGAGTGCACCAGCTCATAACTGAGTGCACCAGCTCATAACTGAGTGCACTCGCTCATAACTGAGTGCACCAGCTCATAACTGAGTGCAATCGCTCATAACTGAGTACACTCGCTCATAACTGAGTGCACCAGCTCATAATTGAGTGGACTCGCTCATAACTGAGTGCACCAGCTCATAACTGAGTGCACTCGCTCATAACTGAGTGCACCAGCTCATAACTGAGTGCACCAGCTCATAACTGAGTGCACTCGCTCATAACTGAGTGCACCAGCTCGTAACTGAGTGCACTTGCACATAACTGCCTCTTCTTTAGTTAATTATTTTTACGATTCTCTTATTCGCTGAGTTCATTTTCCTGCTTCTTCTTCTTCTTCCTCTACATCTCGCTACCACCAAATATTAAGTCGATCCTATAAAAGGCCAGCACATCCACATGTCAATCCATCAGCCTTTTATTCACCAAACTGCCGCTGCAGCGCACTTCCTAAGTCATAAACTAATTTAACATAAATACCAAAAACGGCACAATACCGTGACTGGAACGACACACAAATAACCCGCACATAAAAGAGAGAAGCTTACGACGACGTTTCGGTCCGACTTGGACCATTGACAAAGTCACACTAACCAGAATTGGAGCAGGACGGCTATATATAGGCAGGAAGAGGTGGTGGTAGTAGTAGTAGTAGTAGTAGTAGTAGCAGTAGTAGTAGTAGTAGTAGTACAAGAATGGTATATAATACCGACAAGATGAAATTAAGAAACATGCGCAACACCCGGGCATCCCCATCGTAGACGTTTGTTTAACCTCTATTTCGTAAAAGATCTATTACTTCTATAAATATTTTTGATCATAATTCACTTAGACCCCCCTTAATATCATTTATGTTGGCCACTCCATCTAAATTTACCCACAATGCCCTTTACACTATAGTATTTAGGTCCCTTCAATAATTATTCTCTCATTTTTTTTCAGAACTAATCATTCGTGTACCGCTTCCCATTATCTCTCTCTCTCTCTCTCTCTCTCTCTCTCTCTCTCTCTCTCTCTCTCTCTCTCTCTCTCTCTCTCTCTCTCTCTCTCTCTCTCCCTCCCTGGTGCATAAACACTTGGCTTTAATTTAAGCAGCCAAGAACCTAGTTTGAGCACTGATAAGTAGTGGGGTATAACGTGTTATTATCTTGCTGTGTTGTCCTGTGTTTGGGGTGGGAGCGACCCTCTGGGAGCTCGGGAGGTCGCTGGACACCAACCACCTACCACCACTACCAATCCACCACCACTAGCACTATACTACCATCTTCACCATCACTAACGTCACTACTGTCACTGCCACCACTACCACCCTCATCATCACCTCCGCCACTGACACCACAATCACCACCACTACCATCATCATCTCTACCACCACTACCACAACTACTGCCACTGCCATCATCACTAATACCACCACCACCATCACTAATACCTCCATTACCACCACCACTGCCACCGCCACCACCACCACCACCACCAACACCACCACCACCACCACCACCACCACCAACACCACCACCACCAACACCACCACCACCACCACCACCACCACCAACACCACCACCACCACCACCACCACCACCAACACCACCACCACCACCAACACCACCACCACCAACACCACCACCACCACCACCACCACCACCACCACCACCACCACCAACACCAACACCCACGGTCTGCCTGGTAATTTCATAGCCTCTCTGGCTGAAGGTAATCATTTGAAGTGTTTTCAACAATCTACCTAAACTCGCATATCAATTTGTTACTTTCATTCACCATCTCTCCTCCTTCATTCTTCCCCCACCTTTCACTTCTTCCCTTCAATTAACTGATGCCATCTTTCACTGCTGGTTTTTGGTTTTAAACTCTCTGGTTTTTCTTCTGGTATCCTTTGATAAATCTTTATTAATCATATTCCAAATTAATATTTTTTTCTCAATGTTTACCAACAATCTATTAACTGCTGGTCATAGTGTTTCATAGTGTTACGTTATGTAATATTAAGTAAAATAACTGTTATTTTACTTAATATTACATCGCGCTCATCTCTATTATTAGCTAAAATGGAAATGTCCGACCTTGTATTATTATCTATTATCATCTTCATCTTTGTCTTCCAATTGGTCTTGTAAATATTATAACTATTTAAAAATTGACAGTTTTCATAATGGTATGGGTGTGGTTTTCTTGTATTACTGTACCACTAGTTGAAGTGCTGTTCAGTAAGTCATGTCCTCATCAAGTCATGTCATCCAACCTGTCGTTGGGTGACCGCTCACTAATGTAGGCAGTAGCTATACTCACTTCCGAGCATTACTCTCTCATACGCTCTGTCTTAGAGTAACTTCTAATGTTGTAGAAGTCTGTAATATCAACCCAACCCATGTATGGAACGTCGGTAATATTTGAGCAGATAATTTGAAGTGGATAATATTATAAAGTCATGAATTATGTCATACGGAATTCCCTGGTTGTCTTAAACAGACGAGAATACAGTTATCCACGTATTTTGGCTACCCTATTGGGAAGAAAGAGTTAACACTAAAATGCATCGATTTTAAAGATTCTTGGTGCCATTGAAATTTCCCTAAACCAACAGTCCCACTAATAACTTAGTTCCATTAGAGGTTTACCCATGGAACGGTTTACACCTACATATACAATGCAGTCTTTCACAGTCTTTTTTCTTATAACTTTCGTGTCATTTATGTATATTTACCAACATTGTAAAAGAAGTCGCCACCTCCACCATCTTCCAGCTCCTGGGTCACAGGTTTACTCAAGATTGACTTCCCGGACTTCCACGCTCCTTACCCACCATAGTCCTTTTTTATCAGAGTTGTTGTTTGCGGTGGTTGTGTGATTGTGGTGGTTGTTGTGATGGTTGTGGTGATTGTGGTGGTTGTGGTGATTGTTGTGGTGGCTGTGGTGATTGTTGTGGTGGTTGTGGTTGTTGTTGTGGTCGTTGTGATGGCTGTGGTTGTTGTAGTGGATGTGTGTGTGTGGTGGTAGTCGTGGTGGGTGTAACTGAGTGGATGAAAGAATTTATGTGACATTAAAATCAGAGAAATAATAAAGAGAACTAATAAATAAATAGAGAAAAAGAGAAATGTAATAAGTGGAGAGAGAGAGAGAGAGAGAGAGAGAGAGAGAGAGAGAGAGAGAGAGAGAGAGAGAGAGAGAGAGAGAGAGAGAGAGAGAGAGAGAGAGAGAGAGAGATGTGAGTAATTGTGTGACTTAGTCACGAGAAGGAGGTAGCTGGCTATGGTTAGGTTAGGTAATGTTTGTCAGGAAACAGGAAAAGTGTTTCCTGACGCGGGTCATATGATGACCTGCAATTGGTAGCTTTGGGTCATCTGACCCAGGCCTTGCACTGGCTTACCGGTCCACCTCTTTATAATTTATCGTTATAATTAAAATCATTAGGAATTTACCAAGCTGGCTTAGTTTGGACAACTTGTGATCACAGCAGGGAAAGTGATCGACACTTGTACTTCTCCTGACAATTATACCTTGCAGCAACCGCCCTAGATACCAGAGGGGGATCCGACCCCTCTTATACAGATCATATCCTGAGACATTACAATGATCTCCGTTTCTCTTACCTTTCTTACCATAGGCGAGCGTTGAATTTTACCGACTCTTCTTTATTTCTGATTCTTTCAAATTGCTGGGAAACACCCGGGCAGTGATATACTGCAAATTTCTACCTTCCTCCCTAGGACAGGAGTGCAACGGACAAGTGAAGTAGCAGCAGTAGCAGCACTCACAGCAAGAGACATTCTTGAGCTTCCCCAGCGCTCGGGCCTCGGCCCAAAGCTGGGGTGTGGCTCGAAAAGGATCCTGTAGTGCTTGCTGCTTTTGCCCCTCCTGACATCGTCTGCTGCTATACAGCTGACACACCCTTCGAGCCCAGCATGGGCGGGGTTTGTGGCAGCCCAAGGCACCTAGCTTCTCTCTCCTAGCCCTGTGGGGGCAGGGAATGGGGCTAGGCCTGGGGACAGCTAATCCCAGAAGATGAGGAGGTACTTGTACCTCCTACCATGGCAGACATTGATCTGAGACACTCGACAGGGAGCCAAGGCCTGGGAAAAGGGCCGGCAGGGCGAATATACCGGCAAATCTAGAAGAGAACCTCCCTAGGTCATGACTTGATAACGCTGTTTTTGTAAGCAATCTGATGACTGCCTTCTTGAAGCTTCATTCAAAGTGTCTCTTGTCTTTCGATTTGTTAGCTAATTACAAAACTTATGTGAGTTACATTTTTATATTGTCAAAAGAGAAGTCAAAATATAATGTCCGTTGTTACCAGGTAAAAATAATTTATATACCTATAACATCATAATTTATTCGTTGCTATAGAACATTTAAAGCAATTTTTTCCTACACTAGTTTGAAGGTTAGGGTTTAGTTAGGTAAGCCTAGGCTAGGCTAGGCTAAGTTAGGTTAAGTCAGAGTAAGCTCGGTTATGATGAATGGTTTTCAAAACCGACAAGTTGAAGAATTGAGACACATATGCAACATATGGGAATCTTGTATGAGACTGATGAAGTCACTGTGGGGCGAAACGTTTCTTCAATAAAGATTAACATATGATGCATAAGTGTCTCAATTCTTCAACTTGTCGGTTTTCAAAATCATTCATCACGTCTGTCAGATAATTTTTAAGATAGTCTATAAATGAATATTATTACCTTAAAACATCCTTTGACAAACTGCACCTTACTTAAACTCACCCAAATAGTTTTAATAAAGTCATCCTTAACACTTCATTGTGTTGGTCAGCCTCCCATTTCAATATATTTCATATTTTTACTATCATTTTTAAAATCATTTGTTTTCTCTAGGTTAGAATACTCTTGCACACTAACATCCCCAGTCAAGGTAGGTGATATCGCGGATATAATGTACAGAGAACCTTTACTGCACATATAAGCTCCAACAAACACCTTAACTACTGGGAATGCTTGGGAGAGCTTAACCTGTACTCTCTGGGGCGCAGGCGAGAGAGATACATCATAATCTACACCTGAAAATCCTAGAAGTTCGTTCTAAATTATGCACACAGAAATCACTCCCTTTTAAAGCAAAAGACTGAGCAGACGGTGCAATATAACCCCACTGAAAACTTGGGGCGTCGTTAGTACACTATGAGTAAACACAAAAAGTGTACGGGACCCAAGATGGTTCAACAGCCTCCCACCAGCCATAAGAGGAATTACCAATAGAACCCTGACTGCAGTCAAGAGGGAGCTGGACAGATACCTAAGGACAGTACCCGACCAGCCGGACTGAGGTTTGTACGTTGGATTATGTGCAGGCAGCAGTAACAGCCTAGTTGATCAAGCCCTGATCCACCAGGAGGCCTGGTCAAAGACTGAGCCGCGGAATACCCTCCAGGTAGACTCCAGGTAGGTAGGTAAACTATCTATTCCCTCCACCTTCATTTCGAACTTATAAGACAATATTTAAAAGAGACTTTAATGAATGATAAGAAATGATCAATGAGAGAGAGAGAGAGAGAGAGCGTGAAGCAAGCTTCTATACCACAAGACGGGCAGCCAGCAGCAACTTCACTCTGGCTGTGCCCTTCTCTAGAACATCACTTCACCTGAGATCATTTATACCCAGGATGACTCAAGTCTGGAACACATTCGTACAGCATAATGATATCAACGATATAAAGTCAGTTGATCAAATCAAAATGCTGGCCCACAGATGGCTCCAACTTCATCCTGTTCTCTACTTGTATGTCTCATAACAATAAAAATACTTTCAAATGAGCTGATGTAGGTAACAGCTCTTAGCTTGCCAATAAAGTTAGAAATCCTTAATCTGTAAATAGCTTGTCAATAAAGCTAGTGATCCTTAACCTTGTCAAACCCTGTGTAAAGAGAGAGAGAGAGAGAGAGAGAGAGATAGAGAAAGAGAGAGAGAGAGAGAGAGAGAGAGAGAGAGAGAGAGAGAGAGAGAGAGAGAGAGAGAATGGCGGAAAAAGGATGGAGAAGAGATAGTGAATGAAAGTCAATAAATTATTAAGTGGGTTCATATACTGGTACATTGATTACACTTCCAGAGATTATCATTAACAAGGTTGTTTGTAAATTACCTGACAGCCTTGGGGGGGGGGGTGGTGGTGGTGATAGTGGCGATAGTGATGGTAGTGGTGGTGGTGGAGTGATAGTGGTGGGATGGTAGTGGTGGAGTGGTAGTGGTAGAGTGGTAGTGGTGGAGTGGTAGTGGTGGAGTGGTAGTGGTGGAGTGGTAGTGGTGTAGTGATAGTGGTGGAGTGGTAGTGGTGTAGTGATAGTGGTGGAGTGGTAGTGGTAGTGGTGTAGTGATAGTGGTGGAGTGGTAGTGGTGGAGTGGTAGTGGTGGAGTGGTAGTGGTGTAGTGATAGTGGTGGAGTGGTAGTGGTAGAGTGGTAGTGGTGGAGTGGTAGTGGTGTAGTGATAGTGGTGGAGTGGTAGTGGTGGAGTGGTAGTGGTGGGATGGTAGTGGTGGAGTGGTAGTGGTAGAGTGGTAGTGGTAGAGTGGTAGTGGTAGAGTGGTAGTGGTGGAGTGGTAGTGGTAGAGTGGTAGTGGTGGAGTGGTAGTGGTGTAGAGGTAGTGGTGGAGTGGTAGTGGTGGAGTGGTAGTGGTGGAGTGGTAGTGGTGGAGTGATAGTGGTGGAGTGGTAGTGGTGTAGAGGTAGTGGTGGAGTGGTAGTGGTGGAGTGGTAGTGGTGGAGTGGTAGTGGTGGAGTGATAGTGGTGGAGTGGTAGTGGTGGAGTGGTAGTGGTGTAGAGGTAGTGGTGGAGTGGTAGTGGTGGAGTGGTAGTGGTGGAGTGGTAGTGGTGTAGAGGTAGTGGTGGAGTGGTAGTGGTGGAGTGGTAGTGGTGGAGTGGTAGTGGTGGAGTGATAGTGGTGGAGTGGTAGTGGTGGAGTGGTAGTGGTGGGATGGTAGTGGTGGAGTGGTAGTGGTAGAGTGGTAGTGGTAGAGTGGTAGTGGTAGAGTGGTAGTGGTGTAGTGGTAGTGGTGTAGTGGTAGTGGTGGAGTGGTAGTGGTGGAGTGGTAGTGGTAGTGGTTGATAAAGCTCACACAGTCGACTTTATCAAGTCACAAACAGATCTGTTTGTGACTTGATTTGTTTGAGAGTTGATAAAGCCCCACTGTGTGTTCGAAACGTAGTCAATAACCATCACATTCTGCTGCATTTGTGTTTATTTTTCCATCGTGTCCGTGTTTTATATCTCCTACGTAGTCGACTCACTGGTAGAGATACACCTAGTGTAGCACATTTTCTCATTAACAATTGTTTACCCTGAATTGTTTTACCCTGAATTGTTTACCCTGAATTGTTTACCCTGAAGTCAGAAACAAAGTTATGATGTCGGTCTTACGAATTTTGAATGTTTTCTAAGAAAATCTGGCAAAGCAACTATTGTCTTTAATGGGTGCCGTGAAAAATGTATCAACAGTACATGAGAAACTATCTCCAGTTTTTGACTTCATCTGCTGTGGTTCTAAAGAAAGAGCAATTTCTGGCCACTTCTGAAAATAAGCGGGGCTTCATAAAATATCTCTCTGATAAGCTACAGGTAACAGGGTGTCTCGCTAAGCAAGCAGGGTGTCTTGTTAAGCAAGCAGGGTGTCTCACTAAGCAAGCAGGGTGTCTCGTTAAGCAAGCAGGGTGTCTCACTAAGCAAGCAGGGTGTCTCGTTAAGCAAGCAGAGTGTCTCGTTAAGCAAGCAGGGTGTCTCACTAAGCAAGCAGGGTGTCTCGTTAAGCAAGCAGGGTGTCTCGTTAAGCAAGCAGGGTGTCTCGTTAAGCAAGCAGGGTGTCTCGTTAAGCAAGCAGGGTGTCTCGTTAAGCAAGCAGGGTGTCTCGTTAAGCAAGCAGGGTGTCTCGCTAAGCAAGCAGGGTGTCTCGTTAAGCAAGCAGGGTGTCTCGTTAAGCAAGCAGGGTGTCTCGTTAAGCAAGCAGGGTGTCTCACTAAGCAAGCAGGGTGTCTCGTTAAGCAAGCAGAGTGTCTCGTTAAGCAAGCAGGGTGTCTCGCTAAGCAAACAGGGTGCCTTGTTAAGCAAACAGGGTGTCTCGTTAAGCAAGCAGGGTGTCTCGCTAAGCAAGCAGGGTGTCTCACTAAGCAAGCAGGGTGTCTCGCTAAGCAAACAGGGTGCCTTGTTAAGCAAACAGGGTGTCTCGTTAAGCAAGCAGGGTGTCTCGCTAAGCAAGCAGGGTGTCTCACTAAGCAAGCAGGGTGTCTCGCTAAGCAAGCAGGGTGTCTCACTAAGCAAGCAGGGTGTCTCGCTAAGCAAGCAGGGTGTCTCACTAAGCAAGCAGGGTGTCTCACTAAGCAAGCAGGGTGTCTCGCTAAGCAAGCAGGGTGTCTCACTAAGCAAGCAGGGTGTCTCACTAAGCAAGCAGGGTGTCTCGTTAAGCAAGCAGGGTGTCTCACTAAGCAAGCAGGGTGTCTCACTAAGCAAGCAGGGTGTCTCGTTAAGCAAGCAGGGTGTCTCGCTAAGCAAGCAGGGTGTCTCGCTAAGCAAGCAGGGTGTCTCGCTAAGCAAGCAGAGTGTCTCGTTAAGCAAGCAGGGTGTCTCGTTAAGCAAGCAGGGTGTCTCGTTAAGCAAGCAGGGTGTCTCGCTAAGCAAGCAGGGTGTCTCGTTAAGCAAGCAGGGTGTCTCGCTAAGCAAGCAGGGTGTCTCGTTAAGCAAGCAGGGTGTCTCGTTAAGCAAGCAGGGTGTCTCGTTAAGCAAGCAAAAACAGAAGGTGTACATTTAGCTAGCTAGTGTACCACAACCATTGCTGGAGGAGACACGGTTCTCCTGATACTTTTAATTCATAATATGGAATCTCCGTAGGTAAGCGAGACAACCAGTGTAAGAAAACACCCCCAGTGTTTCCACCCTTGCCGGGAATCGAACCACAGACACTGTGTGTGTGAAGCGAGAGCTTTGCCTACCAGGCCACGGGCACCGTCCATTTTCATAATATACAAATAGACTTTAATTTTGGTGCTAAACTCTGGTTATGTAAATACATTTTTATTAATTTTCATTGACATTACTACCAGAAGAAACAACAGCAAACACAGAATACTATCGAGTTAATATTAACATTATTATTAACAACACTGACTGGGATTCATCTTCAATATATAATTGCAAAAATTAATTATGTTTGATATGTCATTTGAAAAAAATTATGTACCAAAAAATTTATGTAAAAAATATTCTTTGTCAAAAATGGTCATTAAAATAGATAACTTATTCGAAATTACATAAAAAAACAGTGTTTTAATTCGTGATTTTGTTTTATTCTGCTGCAGTTTTTTTCTGGCCTCTTTGAAAAGGTAATTCCGATCACAAAAACTTTGATAATGAGAAAAATTCACGTTTTTGTGATATTAAATCGAGCTGAAGGAGAAACGTGAAACCTAGTCTCCATGAGGCGGTCATATCGACTTAATGGGAAATATTATACAATCGTCTGTTACTGGTTTTTTTAAGTCCACTGAGAGGAATTCTATTGAAATTACTTCTTGGTTCATTCATGATTTTACTAGAGTAGACGAAAATAGATTTCAGTTTAATTCTAGAGTTCGAGAGTTCGAGAGAGAGTTCGAGAGAGCTCGAGAGAGAGTTCGAGAGAGTTCGAGAGAGTTCGAGAGAGAGTTCGAGAGAGTTCGAGAGAGTTCGAGAGAGAGTTCGAGAGAGTTCGAGAGAGAGTTCGAGAGAGTTCGAGAGAGTTCGAGAGAGAGTTCGAGAGAGTTAGAGAGAGAGTTCGAGAGAGAGTTCGAGAGAGAGTTCGAGAGAGAGTTCGAGAGAGAGTTCGAGAGAGAGTTCGAGAGAGAGTTCGAGAGAGAGTTCGAGAGAGAGTTCGAGAGAGAGTTCGAGAGAGAGTTCGAGAGAGAGTTCGAGAGAGAGTTCGAGAAAGAGTTCGAGAGAGAGTTCGAGAGAGAGTTCGAGAGTTCGAGAGAGAGTTCGAGAGAGAGTTCGAGAGAGAGTGAGAGAGAGAGTGAGAGAGAGTGAGAGAACTTATTTATGGAGGATTAAATTAGCAAAACGTATTTATACTAGTTCGTTGCTTGGTATAAGAATTTTAATAACATAATCGTGCGCACTAGGCGGAAAATCAGATCAAAATAATGGTAAAAAAATAACACAACTTATCTATAAAAGTTTGATGTAACAGCAACAGCGGCAGTAACAGCAACAGTAACAGCAACAGCGGCAGTAACAGCAACAGTAACAGCAACAGCGGCAGTAACAGCAACAGTAACAGCAACAGCGGCAGTAACAGCAACAGCAACAGCGGCAGTAACAACAACAGCGGCAGTAACAGCAACAGCGGGAGTAAGAGCAACAGTAACAGCAACAGCGGCAGTAACAGTAACAGTGGGAGTAATAGCAACAGTAACAGCAACAGCGGCAGTAACAGTAACAGCAACAGCGGGAGTAACAGCAACAGTAACAGCAACAGCGGCAGTAACAGCAACAGCGGCAGTAACAGCAACAGCGGCAGTAACAGCAACAGCGGGAGTAATAGCAACAGCGGCAGTAACAGCAACAGTAACATCAACAGCGGCAGTAACAGCAACAGCGGCAGTAACAGCAACAGCGGGAGTAACAGCAACAGCGGCAGTAACAGCAACAGTAACATCAACAGCGGCAGTAACAGCAACAGCGGCAGTAACAGCAACAGCGGGAGTAATAGCAACAGCGGCAGTAACAGCAACAGTAACATCAACAGCGGCAGTAACAGCAACAGCGGCAGTAACAGCAACAGCGGCAGTAACAGCAACAGCGGCAGTAACAGCAACAGCGGCAGTAACAGCAACAACACCACTAACAGCAAACAAACAGAAGTAGCATCATCAATACTCACAATATAATTATCATCACAAGTAGCAGCAACATCGGCAGCAACGACAACAGTAGAAAGAACAGCAGTAATAACAGCATAAGTAGAAGCTGCATCAGCAGCAGCTACATCAACAAAACATCACTTAGAGCAGAAGCAAAATCACCATCATCAACAGCAGAGGTAGGAGGAGGACCAGAAATATCACGAGCAACGGTTACAGCTATATCTGATAGCAGCAGTAGAGGTAGCAGGTAGACAATGACACGCCCCGACAAGTAGCAAATATATCATTAGAAGTAGCACCAACAACAGCAGCAGCAGCAGCAGCAGCAGCAGCAGCAGCAGCAGCAGCAGCAGCAGCAGCAGCAGCAGCAGCAGCAGCAGCACCAGCATCCAGGAACAACCATCTTTGAACAGACAGCCGCCAGGAGCAGCAGCAGCGGTGAGAGCATTTTCATGTAGGTGTTATTCTGTGGGTGAATATGTGGCCTTGGTGGCGCACCCAACTTACAGGAAACCTATAAAGTGAGCTGCTCTGCTACCATAATGGCCCACTCTAGTGGCTTCTTACAACGCCACTCACAACATACTGCTGCTGCTGCTCTTATGGCACTCTTGTTAGCGATAGTGTACTGCTTCGTGTCTATAGCGAGTGACAGCGCTCCAGTTGTGGCGTGTGCACGTTAACACTGCCTTTTTTGCATACAGTTTTGATAATGTGGTTGTTACAGATTGTGTCAAAGATGCCACTTCACGGGTGAACAGAGCCACCTAGTGGAAACAGGTCGTGTTGCACAGCTGCTAGTAGGAGACGATGTTCCCCGTACCAAGCTGTAATGGCGTCGCTGTGTCAGACAATTCCGGAAAGTTAATGAGTGAGACACAGGTGCAACACTATGGTACATTTATTGTCTAAACGTTCTGTCCGCGCTGCAGGCTTCTTCAGTCGAACACAGGCGATTGTAATACTGGTAACAGCAGACGTCTCTGTCTCTGTCTTTGTCTGTCTGTCTGTCTGTCTGTCTGTCTGTCTGTCTGTCTGTCTCTCTCTCTCTCTCTCTCTCTCTCTCTCTCTCTCTCTCTCTCTCTCTCTCTATCTATCTATCTATTTATCTATCTTAATTTTTGACTTTTTCGATTATAATTCGTCTAAACAATGGCATCGTCTGATATGATGAACACATTTGCTGAGATCAATAGCTTCGTCTGGGAAAAAAATCACGCCGTTGGTCCTAGTACAATGTTCAGATTTCAGCTCGTCCTCAGCGGGAACATCGAGTTTGATACTGACATCTCTACCATCAAAGACCAACAAATTCCGGAACCAACCATTAAAGACTGCTAGAACCACTGAAAACTTACAATTACAGTGACTAACTGTGGTCTTCAGAAATATTTCAGAGGCATTTATTCTTTTCTTTTTCTTTTTTTAATGAGGATTTACAGCCAGGAAGTCGATGCTGTTCTTCAATATGGATATGAAGATATTTGTTTAAAACAAAGGTTGTGTGAAATCGGTGTTATCATTAAGAAGACAGATTGAACTCTAGCTGTGTTAACACTAGATATGTCTCTTCCTGCACACTCGGAAAAATATTTCATAACCTAACTAATGTACTCGGTGCACGCAAGAGAAATAGTACTCAGTGCTTCATGTCTTTCCAATACAATCAAATGTACGAAAAACAAATTAGCCATAAACAGGAAATAAACACTATCATTCTGAAAATATTTATACAGCAATACACACTGTATATACCGAACACTTATACAGACAACGTAAGCAAACACTATAACACTGTGATATACGTTTTCTAATAAATATGTTATAGTGTTTGCTTACGTGTCTTTCTAAACCATACCAAACACTGTACATGCATTTATGGTTAATAAATTAACCCTCAAAAATTTTAACACCCAGAGTTGAAAAAAGAAAATATATGATATTTATTAAAACTGTTGAATATACTTTACAGTAATTTGCAATGGAGCGTTATTTTAGTTTTGGGAAATTAACAAGTATTAAGAACATTGAAGTTTTATTTATTTTTCAGACTTATTATCAAAGTTATATTCTATTTTGATTAAGAATTTGGCATCAACGAGCCTGTCAGAGATACCAGTTATGCACAGGTTAAGGGTTAAAATTATATTGTTAAATGGATCCGTACATTAACAAGTAACAAAGTTAAACCTTCCTCTAAGTAACATATATCAGCGAAGAAAATTGGAAGCCGATCGGAAAAAAAGCATTCACGATATTATATGGTAATCAGTAATTAAATTTTCTCAGCAACTTCAATAAAATGATGAAATTAGCATCAACAAAATATAAAAATCGGTCCATGTCTTTCAGATGAAGAATGAGACACATGTGCAACATCTGGGTATCTTTATTTGTAGACGTTTCGCCATTCAGTAGCTTTATCAATACAATGGTAAAAAGTGAAGTATGTAAAATTATATACAAAAAATGAGGTAATCAGTCCCTCGGTGAGACTAGCATTAAAAGTTTGAACCCGATCAGTAGGGCACTGTCCACTTATTGCACAAAAAAATCAATAAACCTATTCTTTATGTTGGAAAATTTAGAAATTTACATAAATGCTGCTTGTAACCATAAGCAACGGGGTTTAGAACCCGCGATCAGAGAGTAATAAAATTCCTGGAGCAACATAACCTGTAGGTTTTCAATAAAATTTGCTGAATTAGCACTTACACAATCCTATACCAAATCAAATTATCTTCTAGGCAGGAAACATCTTTGCTGATAGTTTGAAGCTGATCAGTAGAGGCATTCCCAAGCTCTCACAGTAAATCCACTTTGATATTTGCATGTATTAATTTAGCAAATTAACATATACACAGGCCAGTTATATGTATTTAAGGCACTACATGCTCTAAGTAAGGTATCCCTATTTTGCATAACCACAGTCTCCTACACTTGAATAAAAGTGAAATAATTTGCTTAAATTGCGCCTATATACTCAAAACTTTTAAGATGCCATCCATCTTATGGAATGCATCAACGTTACTATTTTGAATTCCAAGAGCTGAGGCATTCTTGAGTTATTGAATGGAAATCAATATCGCTATTTATTTAATCAAACTGGCAAATTTGGACTTATGCGGCCCAGTAAGAACGCGAACTTTGCTTCGTAGAAAACACACAAAGGACGAAAATTTGAAGGGAATCAGAAGAGGTATTTTCCTGTCACCGCAGTGATCCCAACAATTTCAAGGTATATAAAAAAAATTAATGCTTTTAAAGATTAGCCCACACAGACTAAAGTTAATGGGTACTATCCTGGCTGTGAGATGCATCAACCATTAAATATTCAAGCCATTCAGAAGAGGCAGATTCAAAAATATTTAGCATGGAGAGACGGGAATAAAATTTACACACTATTTTAATGATAAAACTGACAGATTTAAATCTACGGACTTGAATTTTGCTCTCCACTGTCGTTGAATTATGAAACACCTTCGTTGAACGTTTGAGGCTAAACAGCAGAGGGTTTTGAAAGTTATCACACGCAGTGTATTGAACATGAACGATCACACGTGGTTTATTGAACATAAACCATCACACGTGGTTTATTGAACACGAACCATCACACGTGGTTTATTGAACATGAACCATCACACGCAGTGTATTGAACATGAACGATCACACGTGGTTTATTGAACATAAACCATCACACGTGGTTTATTGAACACGAACCATCACACGTGGTTTATTGAACATGAACCATCACACGTGGTTTATTGAACACGAACCATCACACGTGGTTTATTGAACATAAACCATCACACGTGGCTTATTGAACATGAACCATCACAGGTGGTTTATTGAACATGAACCATCACACGTGGTTTATTGAACATGAACCATCACAGGTGGTTTATTGAACATGAACCATCACACGTGGCTTATTGAACATGAACCATCACAGGTGGTTTATTGAACATGAACCATCACACGTGGCTTATTGAACATGAACCATCACAGGTGGTTTATTGAACATGAACCATCACACGTGGTTTATTGAACATGAACCATCACAGGTGGTTTATTGAACATAAACCATCACACGTGGCTTATTGAACATGAACCATCACAGGTGGTTTATTGAACATAAACCATCACACGTGGCTTATTGAACATGAACCATCACAGGTGGTTTATTGAACATAAACCATCACACGTGGCTTATTGAACATGAACCATCACAGGTGGTTTATTGAACATAAACCATCACACGTGGCTTATTGAACATGAACCATCACAGGTGGTTTATTGAACATGAACCATCACACGTGGTTTATTGAACACGAACCATCACACGTGGTTTATTGAACATGAACCATCACACGCAGTGTATTGAACATGAACGATCACAAGTGGTTTATTGAACATAAACCATCACACGTGGTTTATTGAACACGAACCATCACACGTGGTTTATTGAACATGAACCATCACACGTGGTTTATTGAACACGAACCATCACACGTGGTTTATTGAACATAAACCATCACACGTGGCTTATTGAACATGAACCATCACACGTGGTTTATTGAACATGAACCATCACAGGTGGTTTATTGAACATGAACCATCACACGTGGTTTATTGATCATGAACCATCACACGTGGTTTATTGATCATGAACCATCACAGGTGGTTTATTGAACATGAACCATCACACGTGGTTTATTGATCATGAACCATCACAGGTGGTTTATTGAACATGAACCATCACACGTGGCTTATTGAACATGAACCATCACACGTGGTTTATTGAACATGAACCATCACACGTGGTTTATTGAACATGAACCATCACAGGTGGTTTATTGAACATGAACCATCACACGTGGCTTATTGAACATGAACCATCACAGGTGGTTTATTGAACATGAACCATCACAGGTGGTTTATTGAACATGAACCATCACAGGTGGTTTATTGAACATGAACCATCACAGGTGGTTTATTGAACATGAACCATCACACGTGGCTTATTGAACATGAACCATCACAGGTGGTTTATTGAACATGAACCATCACAGGTGGTTTATTGAACATAAACCATCACACGTGGCTTATTGAATATGAACCATCACAGGTGGTTTATTGAACATGAACCATCACACGTGGTTTATTGAACATGAACCATCACACGTGGTTTATTGAACATGAACCATCACACGTGGTGTATTGAACATAAACCATCACACGTGGTTTATTGAACATGAACCATTACACGTGGTTTATTGAACATGAACCATCACACGTGGTTTATTAAACATAAACTTTCTACAAGTTATGATTCACACTAGTAAGAACTAAGTTGTGATTCGAACCCTGAAAATACAACTGAGTGGGAACCTGTATCATCATACCAGCAGTATTGAACCTTAAAGTTATGGAGCACCTAACGAACTGAACCACGACTTCCCAACGTAGAAAACCAGAAAATTGTTTACCAGAGTCGTGTTGTTGTTCCATCTTGGTCAAACTTTGACTTACTCTTACACAATCAACTTTCAACGTCAACTTTAAGATTTTTTTTTTTCACTGAAAAAGATGATTGCAGAAATTTTAAATGGATATACTAGCCTTTCATGAGTTGGTACCTTGATGCTGAATCTAGTGACTTGATTCTAGTGACGTGGCTGTTGAGACAAAAAATTGGAGATACCATGTACTTCCTCGGATCAGATATAATTATCTCTAAGTTCTAAAGCACTGTATGACCCTTACAAGTTTAGAGCTTCCAAATAACAATAATAATAATAATAATAATAATAATAATAATAATAATAATAATAATAATAACAATCAGTATAATAATGATAATAATAATGTGACTTGCAAAGAGTGCAATGTAAATGAACTTATTAACAAATACAGTAAATGAATAATATTATACTCTTTGCAAATTAATTATTGTTATTCTTATTATTATTATTATTATTATTATTATTATTATTATTATTATTATTATTAATGTTAAACATGTTAGGGCCATATAGTGCTTTAGGACTTAGAGATAATTATACCTGATCCGAGGAAGGACATGGTATCTCCAATTTCTTGGAGATATTAAGTCAATAATAAGAGCAATGACCAAGAAATTCCATAGTTCTTAGAGCATACCTTCGTCCCAGTCAGGAGATCTAACACACTATACACCATAACCTTTAAATGCTCGTTACTCAGACATTTGTAAATGATGCTAATCATTCCTATATATACTGTATGCAAGTTATCCTGATTTTTTCCCATGGAGTTTCAATCCCTCCATTCATGACAGCACTAAATTTCTATTGGTTGTTTCCACACATATACACTGTCTTGTGGCATATAGTGAACCCGCCTTCACTGAATTTTTCCAGTCATTTAGTCGATTCTACATTTAGAGTACAACTTTGCCTATATTAGAGCAAGCAACCTATATTCACCATTTTTTCAAAAGTTTTAATAATGGTGAACTTATGGTGTTACTGCTAAACAGCTATACACAGTCTCGCGGTATACAAGTTTATGGGATTTATTCTTGATAGACACGCATCTAACAGAGAAAGGTTTAAGTGACACTTAAAAATAGCATCAGGACCATGTTCTTAGAATAAGATTTATCGGTTTAACTTTTAGTTACAATACCGTGTTATTGATTAGTCACACAGACGCCTTCAGAACTCTTTATGAGCCTCATAATGTGAATGAAATATTCTTAGATCCGACTCCCTCCTCCAACCTGCCTATGGCTTTTATGTAAGAAGAATGCCTATTTAACTAAAGCAAATAACATTAGCTAAAGTACTTGGAATTAATTTTGCAACAACATGCAATTTTTGCAATATTAGAAAGTACTGTAGCTCTGTGATATTAGTATGTATTTAATATTTACGTAGATGATTTCACTTCAGTAACTAAATTGTTGAAGAACTCTAAATATTATCTATGTGATGATATAGTTCAAGGCTTAAATTGGCCAACTCACTGTGTGATAACCGGGGCTCCTTGCGTTGCAATTTTTAGGCTGCTAGCGGTGACCTTATTCAAATGAACACGAACAATTCTCGTCCAGCTCGTTGTTGTCTGGAAGCGAGCCTGCTTCTTCGATTTGTAGAAGTGTGATTAATTTTTTGTTCATAAATATAGTATTAAATCACAAGATTTTGTAAAAAAAAAAAAGAGATTATCTGCATAAGCTTAATAGGTAACATACTCCCACTCCCCCCATAGGTTCCTAGATGTCGGTAACCCGCTTTTGATCTAAGGAAGTGGCCCTGTACTTCCCTTCCTTAGATCGAACATGAATTTCACCAGGTGCTCATTGAGGCTAGTACACAAAACGGGGAGGAGAATGAAATTAGCTCAGAGGCACCCACACCACCGTATGTCCTTGTACTAAAGGTAACACACCTAGTTTGGCTGGGTGCTTGGTTCTTGTAGGATTGCGTGGTCCTGTAGGTTAGAGCGTCAAGGGTTTTCGCTCACCATGAGGCAGAGCAAAGCAGCATGGGTTCGAATCCTTGGCTAGTCGCAGTGTTGTTATTGATCAATACCACTTGTCCGTGGTCACAACTATATATATATATATATATATATATATATATATATATATATATATATATATATATATATATATATATATATATATATATATATATGTGTGAGTGAGATGAAAGTGTTGAATGTTGATGAAAGTATTTTCTTTTTGGGGATTTTGTTTCTTTTTGGGTCACCCTGCCTCGGTGGGAGACGGCCGACTTGCTAAATATATATATATATATATATATATATATATATATATATATATATATATATATATATATATATATATATATATATATATATATATATATATATATATATATATATATATATATGTATATATGTATATATATGTATGTATATATATGTGTGTGTGTGTGTGTGTGTGTGTGTGTGTGTGTGTACTCACCTAGTTGTACTCACCTAGGTGAGGTTGCGGGGGTCGAGTCCGAGCTCCTGGCCCCGCCTCTTCACTGATCGCTACTAGGTCACTCTCCCTGAGCCGTGAGCTTTATCATACCTCTGCTTAAAGCTATGTATGGATCCTGCCTCCACTACATCGCTTCCCAAACTATTCCACTTACTGACTACTCTGTGGCTGAAGAAATACTTCCTAACATCCCTGTGATTCATCTGTGTCTTCAGCTTCCAACTGTGTCCCCTTGTTACTGTGTCCAATCTCTGGAACATCCTGTCTTTGTCCACCTTGTCAATTCCTCTCAGTATTTTGTATGTCGTTATCATGTCCCCCCTATCTCTCCTGTCCTCCAGTGTCGTCAGGTTGATTTCCCTTAACCTCTCCTCGTAGGACATACCTCTTAGCTCTGGGACTAGTCTTGTTGCAAACCTTTGCACTTTCTCTAGTTTCTTCACGTGCTTGGCTAGGTGTGGGTTCCAAACTGGTGCCGCATACTCCAATATGGGTCTAACGTACACGGTGTACAGGGTCCTGAATGATTCCTTATTAAGATGTCGGAATGCTGTTCTGAGGTTTGCTAGGCGCCCATATGCTGCAGCAGTTATTTGGTTAATGTGCGCTTCAGGAGATGTGCCTGGTGTTATACTCACCCCAAGATCTTTTTCCTTGAGTGTGGTTTGTAGTCTCTGGCCCCCTAGACTGTACTCCGTCTGCGGTCTTCTTTGCCCTTCCCCAATCTTCATGACTTTCCACTTGGTGGGATTGAACTCCAGGAGCCAATTGCTGGACCAGGTCTGCAGCCTGTCCAGATCCCTTTGTAGTTCTGCCTGGTCTTCGATCGAGTGAATTCTTCTCATCAACTTCACGTCATCTGCAAACAGGGACACCTCAGAGTCTATTCCTTCCGTCATGTCGTTCACAAATACCAGAAGCAGCACTGGTCCTAGGACTGACCCCTGCGGGACCCCGCTGGTCACAGGTGCCCACTCTGACACCTCGCCACGTACCATGACTCGCTGCTGTCTTCCTGACAAGTATTCCCTGATCCATTGTAGTGCCTTCCCTGTTATCCCTGCTTGGTCCTTCAGTTTTTGCACCAATCTCTTGTGTGGAACTGTGTCAAACGCCTTCTTGCAGTCCAAGAAAATGCAATCCACCCACCCCTCTCTCACTTGTCTTACTGCTGTCACCATGTCATAGAACTCCAGTAGGTTTGTGACACAGGATTTCCCGTCCCTGAAACCATGTTGGCTGCTGTTGATGAGATCGTTCCTTTCTAGGTGTTCCACCACTCTTCTCCTTATAATCTTCTCCATGATTTTGCATACTATACATGTCAGCGACACTGGTCTGTAGTTTAATGCTTCATGTCTGTCTCCTTTTTTAAAGATTGGGACCACATTTGCTGTCTTCCATACCTCAGGCAATCTCCCTGTTTCGATAGATGTATTGAATATTGTTGTTAGGGGTACACATAGCGCCTCTGCTCCCTCTCTCAATACCCATGGGGAGATGTTATCTGGCCCCATTGCCTTTGAGGTATCTAGCTCACTCAGAAGCCTCTTCACTTCTTCCTCGGTTGTGTGCACTGTGTCCAGCACTTGGTGGTGTGCCCCACCTCTCCGTCTTTCTGGAGTCCCTTCTGTCTCCTCTGTGAACACTTCTTTGAATCTCTTGTTGAGTTCTTCACATACTTCACGGTCATTTCTTGTTGTCTCTCCTCCTTCCTTCCTTAGCCTGATTACCTGGTCCTTGACTGTTGTTTTCCTCCTGATGTGGCTGTACAACAGTTTCGGGTCAGATTTGGCTTTCGCTGCTATGTCATTTTCATATTGTCTTTGGGCCTCCCTTCTTATCTGTGCATATTCGTTTCTGGCTCTACGACTGTTCTCCTTATTCTCCTGGGTCCTTTGCCTTCTATATTTCTTCTATTCCCTAGCACACTTGGTTTTTGCCTCCCTGCACCTTTGGGTAAACCATGGGCTCATCCTGGCTTTTTCATTATTCCTGTTACCCTTGGGTACAAACCTCTCCTCAGCCTCCTTGCATTTTGTTGCTACATATTCCATCATCTCATTAACTGGCTTCCCTGCCAGTTCTCTGTCTCACTGAACCCCGTTCAGGTAGTTCCTCATTCCTGTGTAGTCCCCTTTCTTGTAGTTTGGCTTCATTCGTCCTGGCCTTCCTGCTTCTCCCTCCACTTGTAGCTCTACTGTGTATTCGAAGCTTAAAACCACATGGTCACTGGCCCCAAGGGGTCTTTCATATGTGATGTCCTCGATATCTGCACTACTCAAGGTGAATACTAAGTCCAGCCTTGCTGGTTCATCCTCTCCTCTCTCTCTTGTAGTGTCCCTTACGTGTTGGCACATGAAGTTTTCCAGTACCACCTCCATCATCTTAGCCCACCATGTATCTTGGCCCCCATGTGGGTCCAAGTTCTCCCAATCGATCTCCTTGTGGTTAAAGTCACCCACGATCAGGAGCTTTGCCCTGCATGCATGAGCTCTTCTGGCCACTCTAGCCAGTGTGTCAACCATCGCTCTATTGCTCTCGTCGTATTCTTGCCTTGGCCTCCTGCTGTTCTGTGGTGGGTTATACATCACTGCTATTACTACCTTGGGACCTCCAGAGTGAAGTGTTCCCGCTATGTAATCACTTTCTTCTCCGCTGTCTCCTCTCTCCAGCTCATCAAAATTCCAGCGATTTTTGATAAGCAATGCCACTCCTCCACCCCCCCTGTTCCCTCTGTCTTTCCTCAGGATTTGGTATCCCGTTGGAAAGATGGCATCTGTTATCATACCTGTAAGCTTGGTTTCTGTGAGAGCTATGATGTCCGGTGATGCTTCTTTGACTCTTTCATGCCACTCCTCCCACTTATTTGTTATTCCATCAGCGTTTGTGTACCATACCTTCAGTTTCCTTTCCAACACTGTGGTTTGGGGGGCCTGTGAGGGTGGGAGACCTGGTGTCATACTGTGGGATTCTATAGCTCGGTGTTGGGTGGAGGCTGTGGGTATGGATTGTAGTGTGTGTTGGGATGGTGTGATAGGTTGTATG
The DNA here is from genome assembly GCF_038502225.1 of Cherax quadricarinatus. Lineage (NCBI taxonomy): Eukaryota > Metazoa > Arthropoda > Malacostraca > Decapoda > Parastacidae > Cherax > Cherax quadricarinatus. The sequence continues at coordinate 38,550,354 of NC_091312.1, forward strand.
GTTCTGAGAATAGTTGTGTGTGTGCTTGCCCTTGCTGTTCTGTTCTGCTCTGACTGACCTCTGTTGGTTCCATCCTTGTCTCTTTTCCTAGCTCCTTTCGCTTTTTTGTCCTCTCCCTCAGCTGCTGTCGTTCTGATTTTGTTCTGTCTCTGTCTAGGAACACCCTCTTGTACTCTTCCGAGTATTTCAATCGTGGTTTCTCTTGGAGGATCCTGTTCCGCACTGTTTCCGTCCTGAGAATCAGCTTGATTGGTCGGTTTCTCCCCTTCGAGTACCCCCCTATTCTCTGAAAATTTACAATCTCGTCCATCTCTTCACCTATTCCCGTGATGATTTTCTCAATCTCCTTTCTTTCTTCCTGCTGCCTTTCAGTGTGTGTGTGTGTGTGTGTGTGTGTGTGTGTGTGTGTGTGTGGAAATTGGCCGGCGTTCATATGCTTCAAGTTTTTTCATATTTACACTCTGGTATTTATATATATTTGCAATCACGCGTTTCATTGTATAGAATTATGTTTTATCTATGATGTACATATTTACAGATATATTAAGCATTCATGTACACTACACACATCACAGGAAGAAAATAATAAATACGCAGGATTTAATTCATATAAACATTATGTATATACATGATTTATGTAAACCACGAATATGCGTGAACTATACCAGCTTCACGAATTTGAAATCATGATTCACTAAAATGCAGAGAGAGAGAGAGAGAGAGAGAGAGAGAGAGAGAGAGAGAGAGAGAGAGAGAGAGAGAGAGAGAGAGAGAGAGAGAGAGAGAGAGAGAGAGAGAGAGAGAGAGAGAGAGAGCAAAAATTGTAAATATCATGTAAGTAAAAATCTGAAGGACACATTCTCTTGTTCCCGGAAGATTTCTTGGAATATTTTCTTATATTTTTTTTCCTGTAATAAAAAATGCAATGGCGGAATAGCATGTGTTCTGAACCTCTCGTCCAGAGATATAAAAAGGAAGCAGAGTTTAGAGGGAAATTTTGTGTCGAGCAGATTGTTGTGTTGAAGAGATTGTTGTGTTGAGCAGATTGTTGTGTTGTGGAAATTGTGTTGAGCAGATTGTTGTGTTGAAGAGATTGTTGTGCTGTGGAAATTGTGTTGAGCAGGTTGTTGTGTTGAGCAGATTGTTGTTTTGTGGAAATTGTGTCGAGCAGATTGTTGTGTTGAAGAGATTGTTGTGTTGAGCAGATTGTTGTGTTGTGGAAATTGTGTTGAGCAGATTGTTGTGTTGAGCAGATTGTTGTGTTGTGGAAATTGTGTTGAGCAGATTGTTGTGTTGAAGAGATTGTTGTGTTGTGGAAATTGTGTTGAGCAGATTGTTGTGTTGAGCAGATTGTTGTGTTGAAGAGATTGTTGTGTTGTGGAAATTGTGTCGAGCAGGTTGTTGTGTTGAAGAGATTGTTGTGTTGTGGAAATTGTGTCGAGCAGGTTGTTGTGTTGAAGAGATTGTTGTGTTGTGGAAATTGTGTTGAGCAGGTTGTTGTGTTGAAGATATTGTTGTGTTGAGCAGATTGTTGTGTTGAAGATATTGTTGTGTTGAGCAGTGTTGTGTTGAAGATATTGTTGTGTTGAGCAGATTGTTGTGTTGAAGATATTGTTGTGTTGAAGATATTGTGTTGAGCAGATTGTTGTGTTGAAGATATTGTTGTGTCGAGCAGATTGTTGTGTTGAAGAGATTGTTGTATTGTGCTGATTCCTGTGCCGAAGAGATTTTATAGAGGAAATTGTTGTGTTGAGGAAACTGTTGTGTTGAGCTGAGTGTTGGGCAACACATTACACAATTACCACAATGCTTCAGATGATTCACACAAATATCCTATTGCTTTCAGACCAAGCTACGCTGTTATTTCTTCTCATGACAGATTTTAAATCGAAATATTTTCAGGTGCTATTGTAGTGCGGTGGTCTAGTGGCATTCCTCGATGCCATTTTCACAAGAATGGTTCGCGCATCCCGCTGGTGGATCATTACTTCTGTTTACGTTTATTTGTGTCTTTCTGGTTGCTTCTGCCATTTATTCAAACATATATGTTGTCCCTCCGTTATGAGTTTCTCTGCTTGTGACCCCAGAGGCTCTAATTATTTCTCCCAATCAGTGTATGTATATCTACCTGTTGCTTTATCTCCTAGAGATTCTTTCTTTGTGGTGCGATCACCATAAGTATCACCTTATGGCCTAATCACCATAAAATCTCACTTCTTGCCGTCCTATCACCCTAAGTGCTACTCTTTATGGTACCATCATTATAAATGTCTCACTCAGTATTTCCATTACCATAAGTGTCTCTCGTTGTAGGTCCATCACCATAAGTTCTCTCCTTATGCTTCTCTTGATGTTCCGAAGCTCGAGAAGTTAAAAGTGTTCAACAAGGTATTGTAGTCTTAAGAATAGAAAGACACAATACCGTGACTGGAACAATACACAAATAACCCGAACATAGGAAAGAGAAGCTTACGACGACGTTTCGGTCCGTCTTGGACCATTTACAAAGTCACAGTGCGGGTTATTTATGGATTCTCGACTAATTCCGGCAACAACGAAATTTACACGATTGTTCTTCGTTTACTTTGATTGTGCATTAAAATAATAAATGATCTTCGTTTACTGGACAGTGAATTACTAAAAAAATAGATGTTCGTTGTTTACTAAAAAATTCAACTGTAAAAAAAAAAAAATGAATGTCTGTCGTTTAGTGAATAATTTAGAAAAATAAAAAATGTCCTTCGTTTAAAAGTTTAATAGGTAATACATTAATAAAATAACGAAGTTCCTTTGTTTAACTGATATACCTGGAGAGGGTTTCGAGGGGTCAACGCCCCATCTGCCCGGTCTGTGACCAGGCCTCAGTAGGTCAACAATAAAAAAAAAATGCTGTAGTTCGTTTAATGGACAGTTTTATGTTAAACTGGAGATGAGGAGATAGTTTTACTGACTTGGGACTTTCATAAGTCGAGTTCCTCCTGATTATGTTCCAAAGTTTTGCTAACACAAATAGCGGTGATTACGCGTTCCACCGATGCCAGAGCTGCTTCATAAACTCTCCACCCAGGGGGAAGATATTCTCTTAATATTTCGTTTTTTTTTCTCATATGCTCTATATGTATAAGTTAATAATTTCAGCGAACTGCCGCTGGCCGGGGATTGAACCCGCGTTGTTTTAGCCCGCCTCGTGGATTTTGACTTGCTTCCGCGAGGCGGGCTAAAATAACACGAGTTCGATTCCCGGCCAGTCGTAGTTTGCTAATTGCAAAAAACACTTTTTAGTGGATACATTAATACCTAAACAATTTCAATGTATTCACTGCGAAAACTCCTCTCTCTCTCTTTCTCTGTCTGTCTCTGCCTGTCTCTCTGTCTGTCTGTCTGCCTCTCTCTCTCTCTCTCTCTCTCTCTCTCTCTCTCTCTCTCTCTCTCTCTCTCTCTCTCTCTCTCTCTCTCTCTCTCTCTATCTATCTATCTATCTATCTCTATCTCTCTCTCTCTCTTCGACAGTAACGACCAAGTCCATTAAAATACACTTTACGTCGACTCATCTCACTGTCAGCGGGTATTTTTACCCTGCCGGCGGCCATAACAATCAAAAATAATATACCATGAAATGTGGGCGCCTTAAATATAGGATTAAATAAACAGAACTTGCTGCAGAAACTGACCGAGAAAATTCTGTGACTTAATTCAAAGCGGCGGGGGCTGGAATTATTGCTGCTGAGGACTGAGACGATCAGCCGGTGGGGACTGAACGATCATTCGGCGAGGGTGGGGACCAGGATGATCAACAGTGTGAACCAGAATAATCACTGGTGGGGAAGTAGAATGATCAACGGTGAGAAACAGAATGATCAACGGTAGTAAGGAGAAGGATCAACGGAAGGAAATACAATGATCGCCGGTGGGAAGCAGAATGATCGAAGGTAAGAAGAAGGATCAACGGTAGCAACCAGAATGATTAACTTTGTGAACCGGAATGATCACTGGCGGGAAACAAAATAATCAAAGCAGAATGATCAACGTAGAGAAGCAGAATGATCAACGGAGGGTTACATTGCAACAATTCATAAAACATTCGCCAGATGGCACCATCATTCAGATGCATGCATTGCAATAAATTTTCAATTGGTCGTGACACGAGTATTCCGGAAACAAGCATTTATCATATTAGTGCCACCATTACTGTACTGAGTGACATCATTTGTGATATCCTTGTGATGCCACTGGTGACGGTACGTGGCACCATAGTGATCTTGTTTGAATGATGCTGTGTGGCACCAGAGAGAGGCTGTGTCACCACAGTGATGTTGATATGACAGTACCTGATGCTGTGTATCCTAAATGCTTTGTGGCATTACAGTGATGCTGTGTGGCACCACAGTATACTGTGTAGCACTACAGTCATGCTGTGTAGCACTACGATGATACTGTATAGCACTATAGTGATACTGTGGCACTACAGTGATGTTGTGTGGCACTACAGTGATGCTGTGCAGCACTACGGTGATACTGTATAGCACTATAGTGATACTGTGGCACTGCAGTGACGCTATGTAGCACCAGAGTGATGCTGTATAACACTACAATGATGATATGGCACTATAGTGATACTGTGGCACTACAGTGATGCTGTGTAGCACTATAGTGATGCTCTGGCACTGCAATGCTTCTGCTGCTTCTCTTTCGTAAGTGCCACTTTAACTATCAATTTTTTTCTATTTAATTACTGTGTTTGGATATCATCTCCCTCTGTGTTACTGTGTTCTTCCTGCCTTTGGTTCTGTGATATAACGTAACATATAGATTTTAACACTTGTTTTTTTACGCTGCATTCTTCTCTGGCACAGTAAATCATTCACATTATCTATTAGTTTTAGTATTTTACATGTCATAGTCAAAGCTCCTCTTATTCTAGATTGCTATGTAGACATGTATATAGGGAAATATTTTACTGTACTTTACTTCTCGCAGTTGCACTGGCTACATGGAAGCTGGAGAGTAAGACATATGCACCAGTCAACAATACATCCGACTGTTGCACATGTGAATTACTCTTTAATTTGTCGATATTATATGTTATTTTCAACAAACAAGTATAGAGGCTGATTTATAGTCACATAGATATATGAAAAGTAAATTGGATTTTTTGTTCGTGGAGGTCATCCTCATTTCTGTCAGTGTAGTATAAACCGCTGATGTTTGGTTTGTAATGTGTGTCCCTTCCTGGCAGGAAACTGCTCCCTCCTTTTTCTTGCCACAAACTTTCATGACATTCCAATTTCTGAGGCTGATTTCTAGTAAGTGCAGATTAATACGAGGCTCGTTATTAGGTTTAGTACTAATGCTTGGTGGACTCTACTTGTTACACTCGCTCCTCCATACATGTTACCCCTCACTGGGACTCCTGGTTTTGTGTCAGGTATTTATTCGTCCCTGTTGGTGCAATACTCTCACCCCAGTTTTCTTCCCCAGTCACAGCGGTTAATCTTTTGTGAGGTTCTGTATCAGAACATTCCTAACAGTTAAGAAATATACAAACCGTCCATCTTTATGTTTTTGTCCAACCTCTACTATCTTGCCGTGAGGCTCTGTTAGTTTTTTTTTTTTAAATTTAATTTACCATAGTTAATGCTGCGCTGCTGCTGTGTGAGAAATTCTATGTGTTCCCAGTTTTTCATTCATATTTTCCTTATAATCCTTGACCACATTTTGCACTGTTTATGTGTCAAAGAAATCACTGTAGTACTGTCTCTCTCCATTATTGTTTAATGGCATTACCTTGAACATCTTTCTCTTGATCTGACGATTTTATCGTATAATGATCCGTGGAAGATCTAGGCGAGTGGCTTACCTAGGACTCCGGCTCCTTTTCTTAGTATCCATTGCAGTAATGCCTTTGATGTGAGAAGTTCCTTGAAGATCCTCATTACTTCCTCATCTTCTCGGCGTTTGAAGCTTTATGAGATTTGATTTTCTGCCTCTAGCACGGGTTTTTGCTGGGGTCTGAAGGCTCTGCGGGAAAAAAATATGCTGTGAGAGAGAGAGAGAGAGAGAGAGAGAGAGAGAGAGAGAGAGTAAATCTGGAGGGTGTTAAGGGAGTCAACGCCCCCGTGGCCTGGTCTCTCTTTCAGAGAAAGAAAGTACGTGAGAATTTTACTGATTACATTTTACTGATTACATTTTAATAAGGGTCAGGCTAAAGCCTGGCCCTTCATGGAGTTGTTTATCAACGTATCTCGTGAAATGTGCACAGCGAACAGCTTTTCAATAGATTAGACCCAACGAGAGTATAAACAAGGCTTAATGCTAGCATTCGCAAGGCCTTACAATAATACTAGCATCATTCAACATTAACTACGGTTAACAGTAGCACTAGCAACATCTACCAATAACATCAGCAAGGAACCAATTTTTGTGTGGATGACAACAAAAGCAGTGTAGATATACTCGCAAGTGATGCAGTTTCTAATTCCAACTGAAAGAAAAAACAAAACCAACAATAAAACTAAAAAACGAGCTCTAATTTGGTAGGGGAAAGTTGTTCTATATTTACGTGGAGAGAGAGAGAGAGAGAGAGAGAGAGAGAGAGAGAGAGAGAGAGAGAGAGAGAGAGAGAGAGAGAGAGAGAGAGAGAGAGAGAAGTAGGCAGTAAAAAAGTGTCTGAAGTGGCTCACTTGCCTACAGTTAGCAATGGCTGATTAGCCATGACCACATCCTCTGTTAGAGAATGCAGTCATGTCTAATCAACTGAAGTGTATGTACTGTACTCACCTAGTTGAGGTTGCAGGGGTCGAGTCCGAGCTCCTGGCCCCGCCTCTTCACTGGTCGCTAATAGTTCACTCTCCCTGAACAGTGAGCTTTATCGTACCGCTGCTTAAAGCTATGTATGGATCCTGCCTCCACTACATCGCTTCCCAAACTATTCCACTTACTGACTACTCCCTGGCTGAAGAAATACTTCCTAACTTCCCTGTGATTCATCTGTGTCTTCAACTTCCAACTGTGTCCCCTTGTTACTGTGTCCAATCTCTGGAACATCCTGTCTTTGTCCACCTTGGCAATTCCTCTCAGTATTTTGTATGTCGTTATCATGTCCCCTCTATCTCTCCTGTCCTTCAGTGTCGTCAGATTGATTTCCCTTAACCTCTCCTCATAGGACATACCTCTTAGCTCTGGGACTAGTCTTGTTGCAAACCTTTGCACTTTCTCTAGTTTCTTTACGTGCTTGGCTAGATGTGGGTTCCAAACTGGTGCCGTATACTCCAATATAGGCCTAAGGTACACGGTGTACAAGGTCCTGAACGATTCCTTATTAAGATGTCGGAATGCTGTTCTGAGGTTTGCTAGGCGCCCATATGCTGCAGCAGTTATTTGGTTGATGTGCGCTTCAGATGTGCCTGGTGTTATACTCACCCCAAGATCTTTTTCCTTGAGTGAGGTTTGTAGTCTCTGGCCCCCTAGACTGTACTCCGTCTGCGGTATTCTTTTCCCTTCCCCAATCTTCATGACTTTGCACTTGGTGGGATTGAACTCCAGGAGCCAATTGCTGGACCAGGTCTGCAGCCTGTCCAGATCCCTTTGTAGTTCTGCCTGGTCTTCGATCGAGTGAATTCTTCTCATCAACTTCACGTCATCTGCAAACAGGGACACCTCAGAGTCTATTACTTCCTTCATGTCGTTCACAAATACCAGAAACAGCACTGGTCCTAGGACTGACCCCTGTGGGACCTCGCTGGTCACAGGTGCCCACTCTAACACCTCGGCACGTACCATGACTCGCTGCTGTCTTCCTGACAAGTATTCCCTGATCCACTGTAGTGCATTCCCTGTTATCCCTGCTTGGTCCTCCAGTTTTTGCACTAATCTCTTGTGTGGAACTGTGTCAAACGCCTTCCTGCAGTCCAAGAATATGCAATCCACCTACCCCTCTCTCTCTTGTCTTACTGCTGTCACCATGTCATAGAACTCCAGTAGGTTTGTGACACAGGATTTCCCGTCCCTGAAACCATGTTGGCTGCTGTTGATGAGATCATTCCTTTCTAGGTGTTCCACCACTCTTCTCCTGATAATCTTCTTCATGACTTTGCATACTATACATGTCAGTGACACTGGTCTGTAGTTTAGTGCTTCATGTCTGTCTCCTTTTTTAAAGATTGGGACTACATTTGCTGTCTTCCATGCCTCAGGCAATCTCCCTGTTTCGATAGATGTATTGAATATTGTTGTTAGGGGTACACATAGTGCCTCTGCTCCCTCTCTGTGTTAGTATATGTGTATTGAGTAACTCTTAAAACAGTGAGGTAAAGAGTTAATTTTACTGCTCCAAGCACATGTGGAACATAACTATTTTAAAAGTATCGCGTACTTTATCGCCGGTATTGATACCATAAAAATGGCCAATATTCACAGGTACTGATACTCATAATTTGGCACATTCCTAGTTTGAACCTATATTGTTTCAACCAGTAATGTCTGAATATGAATGGGACAATATTTGGCCACCATATTTGAACTGCAGTTTGACTGGTCATCAACGATTATCAGATATGGGTATTGAATTCTCTCTCTCTCTCTCTCTCTCTCTCTCTCTCTCTCTCTCTCTCTCTCTCTCTCTCTCTCTCTCTCTCTCTCTCTCTCTCTCTCTCTCCCTCTCTCTCTTTGTTTCTCTCTCTTTCTCCTACATAGGTTAGCTATATTACGATAGTGTAATGCAAAAATCCCCTTTTCTTCTAGGCTTTTGTTGAACACTAACATACAGAAGACGAAGGATCAGGCCTAGAAGATTAGGTAGGTTATGTTATGTTATGTTATGTTTGGTTCGTCAGCAAACAGGACAAGTGTTTCCTGATGTGGGTCTTATTCAGATGATTACCCACTTTTGGTCATCTGACCGAGGCCTTCCGCTGGCTTACCAGTCCACCTCTTTAAAATTTATGGTCATAGTTATAACCAATTTTTATGACTATAACAAACCTAGAAGAAAACACAAACAATAATAATATCTTTATTTACTACAAGTAAATGTACATGTACAAGTGCATGTACATGGTACACAGTCCTAGCTGACATCAGTGACATACTACTGTATAGAAAGCACCTATTTACTACAAGTACATGTACATGGTACACAGTCCTAGCTGACATCAGTGACATACTACTGTATAGAAAGCACCTTGTTATGTTGAACATTTCGGGCACATTAGGTCAGTGTCCCAGGATGCGACCCACACCAGTCCACTAACACCCAGGTACCCATTTTACTGATGGGGAACATAGACAACAGGTGGAAAGAAACACGCCCAATGTTTCTAATCTGGTAGGGAATCGAACCCAGGCCCTGGCGGTGTGAAGAGAGAGCGTTAGCCACCAGGCCACCACCAATGACTCACCAGGAAGAAACACCCCAGTGTACTATTAACCGTCGACACTCAAATAGATTAAAAATAATTAATAATTCCCAGCCTTGCACAGGAACCAGAGTTAAGGGATAAAATAATACAAACATTGAAGTTAACATATTTAAAGACATGATTTTCACATTGTACAGATCTAGTGGGGGAAAAAAACTGGTATTTTGAACAGGCAATGTTTTGCATTGTCTATTTAAACATAAACATTTCAAAACTTAAGCTTAAAAAAAAGAAAGAGCACTGCAGAAGGCTCACCATCCCATTCCATGAATGTGACTTAACAATCCTACCACCTACATACATTTCCCCAACATATGTATAAAAGTTGTAGGTAGTAGGTTGGCAGACAGCAACCTCCCAGGGAGGTACTACCGTCCTGCCAAGTGAGTGTAAAACGAAAGCCTGTAATTGTTTTACATGATGGTATGATTGCTGCTGTCTTTTTCCGTCTCATAAACATGCATGATTTCAGGTAAGTCTTGCTACTTCTACTTACACTTAGGTCACACTACACGTACATGTACAAGCATATATATACACATCCCTCTGGGTTTTCTTCTATTTTCTTTCTAGTTCTTGTTCTTGTTTATTTTCTCTTATCTCCATGGGGAAGTAGATTAGAATTCTTCCTCCGTAAGCTATGCGTGTTGTAAGAGGCGACTAAAATGCCGGGAGCAAGGGGCTAGTAACCCCTTCTTCAGTATAAATTACTAAAATTAAAAAGAGAAACTTTTGTTTTTCTTTTTGGGCCACCCTGCCTCGGTGGGATACGGCCGGTTTGTTGAAAGAAAGAAGAAAGATGTACAAAATTCAAGACAAACTGTTCGTCTGACATACAACACACAATTTTTTTTCGAAAAATGTTTTTATCTTTAAGATTACGAACAATATACTGGGCTATAAAATTGTCAAGTTTATAGATACCAGAGCTCAAATTTGAAATATATTGTGAATCATGCTTAAGAGACGCTACCATAATATTTCGTTAAACTGTAAAATCACAGGGAATTCATTGGGATTAGTTCAATCTACACAATGGCCCGAATCCCTCAGATGAACGAGGTTTGGATTTTTGCCCTTTAATTATTGTATATTTGTGGTTACATTCGATGATTAATCAAAATGGCTTCATACACACAAGATGGGTACAAACGATAGCTGCATACAACAGCTACATACGATAGCTACATTCGATAGCTACATATGATAGCTTCATTCAGTAGCTCTAAAAGATAGCTCCATAGGATAGCTTCAATTGATAGCTACATACGATAGCTACAAATGATAGCCACATACGATAGTTAAGTACGATACCTACATACGATAGCTTCATTCGAGAGCTACATGCGATAACTTTAATCGAAAACTACATACGATAGCTACATACGATAGAAACATACAATAGTGACGTACGGTAGCTATATACGATAGGTACAAACAATAGCTTTATACGATAACTACAATAGCTACAAACAATAACTACGATAGCTACAAACAATAGCTACATACGATAGCTACAAACAATAGCTACATACAATAGCCTAAACGATAGCTGGAAATAAATGGTATAAAATACCGACACAATGGAAATTTAAAAACATATGCAGTATAATGTGATCCTTTATTGACTACGTTTCGCCCACACAGTGGGCTTTTTCAAGTCACAAACAGAACTACCAGTTGTTCTGTTTGTGACTTGAAAAAGCCCACTGTGTGGGCGAAACGTAGTCAATAAAGGATCACATTATACTGCATATGTGTTTATATTTCTAAACGATAGCTACATACAACGCACACACACGATGGGGGAAAACTCACTCTTGCCTTTATTAAATCCGACGCGGCATTACGTTAAAATATAATATAATTCAAGAATTAGACAAGTCAGCCAACAGTTCTATTCAGTTTAATTTAAAAATTTTTTTAGTTATGAACAAACGCATGTTTCATTAAACAAGGAACAAGGAATAAATGTTACGCTGGTAACGAAGGGTGAGGAGTGTTACTCTGTAGGGACTAGTAACGCGACTGGTTCTCTAGGGAGCACGGTTAGGTTAGGTAAGGTTTGTCTGGAAAGAGGACAAGTGTTAGCACGGGTATGTACTGGGACAGCCTAGTATGGTGTGTGGCAAGCCGGGAATGTTGTTGCCTAGTTGTTTGTACACGGCTTCTCGCAGAGAACAGTTTGTTATGGAGTGTTGCGTATGTTATTAGTTTTGTTTGTGTGTGTTGTTGTTGTTGTGGTGGTGGTGGTGGTGATGTGTGTGTGTGTGTGTACTCACCTAGTACTCACCTAGTTGAGGTTGCAGGGGTCGAGTCCGAGCTCCTGGCCCCGTGTGTGTGTGTGTGTGTGTGTACTCACCTAGTACTCACCTAGTTGAGGTCGAGTCCGAGCTCCTGGCCCCGAGTGTGTGTGTGTGTGTGTGTGTGTGTGTGTGTGTGTGTGTGTGTGTGTGTGTGTGTGTGTGTGTGTGTGTGTGTGTGTGTGTGTGTGTGCGTGAGTGTTAATGAGAGAGACGGGAAGAGAGAGAAAGAGAGAGACAGCATAATGACATCAACGAAATTACTGGCCCACATATGGCTCCAACTTCATCCTGTTCCCTATTTTATGTGTCTTAGCAATGAAGAGCTTTAAAATGAGCTGATGTAGGTAACACTCTTAGCTTGCAAATAAAGTTAGGTACCTAAGCTTGTAAAACCCTTGTGTAAAGGGGAGAAAGAGAGAGAGAGAGAGAGAGAGAGAGAGAGAGAGAGAGAGAGAGAGAGAGAAAGAGAGAATCTTCTACTAGAGTACAATAAACACATGTTACCCTCTCCCTAGTAATTCTCCCTGCTGCAGCACGATACTCCCCTCGTGAAAGTAGTCATTCTGCTGTTCAGCTTGTTGAACTAGCTACCGTCAAGTCCTTTAGTTCAATAATGATGAGAGGAAAGGCAGCGCTTCAGCGCATTTTAAACAGCGCCGACTCGGTTTCCACACCACTATGTTATAGAAAACTTCTGGCTGTCGGAGCCACGAGAAAGGAACAAGAGTGAATATCTTTTTCTTTACGGCTTGTAATCAACGGGTTATAGCGACATCTTACTCGCGTCTGGCCGTAAAATCTGTGTAAAGCTGTAATTACGGAAGCTTCAATACAAGTTTAATCTGGCTGATGCGTGCTGGAGCAGCGGCTGGGCTATCCCAGGAGCGGATCCCAAATTGGGATAAAGGAATTATCAAGAGTTTTATGGGTGATGCCAACAAGGGGTTGAAAGGAAAAGGGATGAATACCTGAGAAGAGTTTTGATCCTGATTAGAAACAACGTAAAGAATTGGATTATTTATACATACATCGCTTAATATTTTTTTGATAAACTAGCATAAATAACCTGCAAAACAGCTGAATGTATTTTGGACACTTGCGACATCCGATAAAAGTATCCTCGTATTCCATAAGTCTAGCTTCCTGTGCCTCAGTGAGCGAAATTGTGATTTTGCTAAATGCGGCCTAAGGTAATTTATGCATTTAAATATTAGTGTTGAAAGTGCCAGAGGAGTCAGAAGAGGTATTCGTAAACCATCATATGGAAAATATCAAATTTCTTCGATCAAATGGTAAATTAGGACATTGCACAGCCCAAATCTGACTCAAGCTTTTCAAAGATACTGAAAAGAATAGTGTCGTAAAATACACCAGCACATTAAGCTTGAAGCCTCTAAGAAGTTGCTTTATTATCAGATGGACGCTCAGACATTATCTCAGGAAAAGCAATATTTCAATTTTTCCAGTTCCGATCCCTCCTTCTCCCCCCCCCTCCTCCTCCCAAAAAATAATGGAATGTTAACCGGCAAAAAAATCAATTCGAACTTTTCTTTAAGTAAGAGTTACCAATTTTTAAGAGAGTCAGTTTTACATAACCTTAGTAAACATAACAAACTAATTATTAACAATAGTTTTTGAGGACTCACAGATGTTACAGACACAAAAAAGACCATTAAGTTGGCTCAACCTGGGATAGCAAAATAAAGTCAAACACTTCGACTTAATTCTGATCGGAGGAGACATTTACCCTTTATTTCACAGTAACCAATATATTTACACAGCTTACAAAACTTAAAATGAAGAGAGTGTTCTCTTTGAGGAAAACACATCGGCACCAAAAGTTTAAAGCCGACCGAAAGACGCATTCTTCAGTTATTACACAGAATTTAACAAGACTTGTGACTAGTCGGCCTAAACCCATAAAACGTTCCGTCCATTCCATAAAATTCGTCAGCCAATCATGACTGAAGGCGTTCACAACAGTTATATTACTATAAGTGGAAAACGCTAAATCCGAAGGGATATCATAGTTCAGGTGGAACGAGAGGCACTCATATTCGATCAGAGATAGAAGAAGGTAAGTCCAGTTCCTCGGATCAAGAGCCTGTAATCGCCATCAAGGCAATACAACATGGCATCAACACACTCCATCAAATTAATATAGAAATACCTCCGAATAAGATATATCGCTATTTAGGGTTTGAAGACGATCAAAAGAAGCATTCTGTAGTTATGACAAATGAAAAACTAAATTAATATAATTGACAAATTGAAATTTTCACAGCTCAAAGTGATTCCAACGAATCTAAGTGCATTTTTAACTATTTCAGTAAAATTTTGAATTTTCACCTGTTAAACGAAACTTATGGGGCATCAACCCTATGGGGCATCGTCAATGATAGTTTGAAGCCAATCAGAAGAAACATTTTTCAGCCATTGAATAAAATAATTATCATTATTTATTCAATGAAATTTGCAAATTGGGACTTAAGTGACCAAAATAGCAGGACACGCCTTGTGCTGAGAATGCCACACCAGCGGTGGAAATTTGAAGTCGATCAAATGAGTCATTCTCCAGTTATGGCACTAATTCCAACGATTCCAAGTATTTGTTTAATGTTTCATTGCATCAGCAAATTTACCAAAACACAAATGAAATTAAATGCGTATTATCCCGGCTCTAAGTTGCATCACCCATTAAATATTAAAGCCGTTCAGAAGAGGTAAACTGAAATGATTTATAGTGATTTAACAGGAATAAAAATTTGACACATTTACACAAAATCGTCAAATTTGCTCCTTCTGTTTATACTCCAGGAGTTTTTTGGCACCAGTTTTGAACGTCTGAAGGTTAACCAAGCCATTCCAGGATGCTGGGAATGAGTTCAAAGTCAATTGTTTGAAGAATTTGGTCCTCGTTACCGTGCAAAAGTATTGAAAATACGACGGCGATGATGATGCATTCTCGAGTTATGAGAGAATTAAAATAAACATGTTGGAAGGAAAAAATCGGGCACGTTTTAAATGCATGTCATCGGGGATACCTAAAAAAAGAAACATATCCAGGCAACCTCTTTAAGGTATACCGTCGGGGATACCTAATAACTGTTCTTCTGTAAATAATTCATATAATTTTTTTGTTAGATGGCATAATAATAGTACTAATCTATTCTCTCTAGTGTTTTAATTAAGGAACAGCTATGTACCCGTATGAATCTTCAACAGCCATGTATGACAACTCAACAGTCATGTATTAATCTTCAACAGCCATGTATGGCAACTCAATAGTCATGTATTAATCTTCGACAGCCATGTATGGCAACTCAACAGTCATGTATTAATCTTCGACAGCCATGTATGAGAACTCAACAGCCATGTATGAATCTTCAACAGCCATGTATGACAACTCAACAGTCATGTATTAATCTTCAACAGCCATGTATGGCAACTCAACAGTCATGTATTAATCTTCGACAGCCATGTATGAGAACTCAACAGCCATGTATGAATCTTCAACAGCCATGTATAAGACCTCAACAGCCATGTATGAATCTTCAACAGCCATGTATAACACCTCAACAGCCATGTATGAATCTTCAACAGCCATGTATAACACCTCAACAGCCATGTATGAATCTTCAACAGCCATGTACGAGAACTCAACAGCCCTTTACGAGTCTTTCATTGCACTCTTAACTTTGTACTACGTAATCCAACTTTCTCTCTGTTTATTTCCTCTCTATCTGTATTAAGACAAGTATTTCTTCTTGTAAATAGCTGAATGTTTATTATAAAGAGCTGTGTAATGACCAGTCCTCCTCGTGTTTGACTTCATTTCATTATTTTTACAGGTTTGCATGTAACTCCACAACTTTGTATTGTCATGAGTTGAACGTAGCAAATCTGCTTAATTTTAAAGTATTAAATGAAGTATTTATCTATAAAATCTTAAGGATGCAAGTTTGGTTATAATGTTTAGAAGTTATAAGCACGAGTGGTAGAACCCTCAAGTCATTGAGGTCCTCAAGTCTTTCCAGATACCTTTCTGAGAAACTCTTGAAGATTTTGAGATTAGAAGATGAAACAGTACTGTTGTCTTTAGCATTAAATGTGGTTTTGGAAAAGTTTAAAAAACATCCAGGAGAGTTGGACAGATAGAGACCACAAAATACTTGTGTGTTTCTTACACCTTTACATACGCACACGATTCCATGGATAGATAGTATGCTCCACCTATCAATTTCACACTCTATTCCTCTTCTTCACTAGCCCTTTGGATCAAGAGGGATAGATAACTACTGCAACCAGATGAACACATGGCCTCTTGGTACAGAAAACGCCTTAGACGACCCTTTCAAGTGAGAACTGTTGGATTTGAGAGGGACCTGACCTCTCAGTGGCTACATTCTCACTACTACTACACACTACTACTACGACAGTATTTAAGTCTCCGCACTGTTGCTTGATCTTCAGATAGTTCCTGACTATGGAACTGAACTTCTCCAGGCCGAGGGACTGACAACCTCAAATTCTACGACTTCAAGGGTGATGGACTGATTACATCGTCTTCACATCTCTACTGTTCCTGCCTACTTTCTGTATTCGACTGAAGAAGCCTACTGTGTAGGCGAAACGTTTCGGAATAAAGTTGCCTAACTGTTGCCTATGTGTCTTACCTACCTACTGCAACCAGCCAACGAACCTCTGGATAGATAAGATAGAGCGCCCTGCTGGACAGTATCCCAAGAACACAACCAAAGTAATCACTGACGAGGTTGGTGACAAACAAGAATAAATACAACAAAAAATTACAGAAGACCATTTACACTGCTGACGTTTAGTTCATGGAAAACGTCGTAAGACAGGTTTTTCTCACTCTCTTGTGTTTCTACAGACGGACGAAATGATTGAGGGCCTCGTGATGTCAGCTGTTTACTACACTCTTGTGGAGAAAACATTACACCGTACACTGGCTACATAAAGCTTGCCTAACCCTGCCCTCTGTAGATATTCTGAACCCGGAATGAACGACTCGTGTGGACCATAAACCCACAGCTATTGTCCTGCAATTCCCCGCCGACAGTGCTTGTATAAGTTTTATGGCTGACGCGATCCTCACACACACACACACACACACACACACACATACACACACACACACACACACACACACACACACACACACACACACACACACACACACACACACACACACACACACACACACACACACACACACACATACAGTCAGACCCATTTTGGAGTATGAAGCACTAGAATGGAACTGGAAAAAAGTGCAGGATTGCTATAAGATTAGTCCCGTAGATTAAGAGGTATGTGCTAAGAGGAAAGACAAAAGGAGCTAAACCTGATGAGCTAAGAGGACAGAAGGACTAGGGGTGACATGATAACGACGTACAAAATAATGAAAGGAATTGATAGAGTGGATATGGACAAACTCTTCGAAATCTGATAATCAGGGACACAAGGACACAACTGTAAGTTACAATCACTGACGGGTCACTGAAATGTCAGGAAATATTTCTTTAACCTCAGTAAGGTCAGAAGTGGCGGGGAAGTGGTAGAGGCACGATCCACACATAGTTTTAAAAATAGGTATGACAGGGCTCACGCAGCCACGAGAAAGGAAACTATGTAGCGGCCAGCGATGGAGAAAGTAGCTGTGACTTGACTCCAGCAACCGCATATAGGTGAGGACACACACACACACACACACACACACACACACACACACACACACACACACACACACACACACACACACACACACACACACACACACACACACAGGAAGTGGAATAGTCTAGCAAGTGATGTAGTGGAGGCCGGAACCATAAATAGCTTTAAGACGTGGTATGACAAAGCTAAGGAAGAAGAGAGAGAGGACCTAGTAGCGATCAGTGAAGAGGCGGGGCCAGGAGCTGAGTCTCGACCCCTGCAACCACAATTAGGTGAGTACACACACACACACACACATTTGAATGACCCCTTGGAGCTAGAGATCACGTGGTTTTGAACTTTGAATACATAGTAGAGTTACAAGTGCAGAGGGTAACAGGGGGACTACACAAGTATGAGGAACTTCCTGCAGGAGGTTCAGTGGGAAAGAGAATTGGTAGTAAAGTCAGTAAACGAAATGATAGACTATGTAACAACAAAATGCAAGGAGGAAGAGGATAGGTTTATTCCCAAGGGCAACAGAAATAATGGGAAGATCAGAATGAGCCCTTGGATTACCCGAAGGTGTAGGGAGGCAAAAACTAAGTGCAATAGAGAATGGAAAAAGTACAGAAGGCAAAGGACCCAGGAAAATAAAGAGATTAGTCGAAGAGCAAGAAACGAGTATGCACAGATAAAGATTAAGGCCAAGCATTGAAAGTCAAGTCTGGCCCGAAACTGTTTTATAGCCAAATCAGGAGGAAGCAACAGTCAAGGACCAGGTAATCAGCCTGAGGAAAGAAGGTGGAGAGCTCACAAGAAACGACCAAGAGGTATGTGAGGAGCTCAACACGAGATTTAAGGAGGTATTTACAGTGGAGACAGAAAGGACACTGGGAAGACAAAACAAAAGGGTACACCAACAAGGAATATACCAACAAGTGCTGGATGAAATACACACAACCGAGGAGGAGGTGAAGAAGCTGCTAAGTGACCTTGATACCTCAAAGGCGGTGGGACCGGACATTTCTCCGTGGGTCCTTAGAGAGGGAGCAGAAACTCTGTCTGTGCCACTAACCACAATCTTCAACACATCCATTGTGAGACCTTCACCCACTCTGCCTGAGGTATCCCAGCAAGTGAGCACGTCTCCTGTGTTATCCTAGTGCTTAACAGAATAGGGAATAGCATATGAAGGTACAAATAAAAATGAGAACTATGGCTATAGTTTACTTAATATGTTGTATTCTAGAATACGACATATTCTGATGGAAATTGACATCATATAACAACTGACCTATGAGACTTATTACCAGGGGAAAGGGTAGATGTTATCAGTAACACGGACTAGTACTCACTCTTAATTCACTGACCAGCTGACCCGAGATTCCCTGTGCGTGGTCCACTACACACGCGGCTGTCCAGAGTTCCCGCTCCCCGGACCTGTCTCCAACAACCCCTTGCTCAGCTGTTCCCTGGCTTATATTCCTCTAAGCACCCCTTCCCCATAAGACGTAGACCACGTGTTAACATAAGAACATAAGAACATAAGAATGTAGGAACACTGCAGAAGGCCTACTGGCCCATACGAGGCAGGTCCTTATCAAAACGACATCTACCTAAAGCTACTCAAGAAATAACTCCCGTACCCCTTGACACCAATCAAACCCAGCCCCTCCCACTCATATATTTGTCCAGTCTCTTCTTAAAGCTACCCAAGGTCCTAGCCTCTATCACCCCACTGGGAAGACTGTTCCACGCATCTACAACTCTGTTAGAAAACCAGTACTTACCTATGTCCTTTCTAAATCTAAATTTATCCAACTTAAATCCATTATTCCTGGTTCTTACCTGGTTCGACACCCTCGACCTGACGCCGAGATCTGACGCCAGTGACGAACAAAGGAGCTGAGACTAAAGCCAAAAAGGCGAGGCTGATAACCATTTGCCAAGGCAAGGTGTGACCATATAAGTGGGTCTCCCAAGAGACCTCACAAGCCCAGTTGAACTACATCACACCATTGAAACTGGGCAACTACCTGATGTATGGAAGACGGCAAATGTAGTTCCCATTTTTAAGAAAGGAGACAGAAACGAGGCACTAAACTATAGACCAGTGTCACTGACGTGTATAGTATGCAAAGTCATGGAGAAGATTATCAGGATGTTAGGTAAGACACATATGCAACAGTTAGGTATCTTTATTATGAAACGTTTCGCCTACACAGTAGGCTTCTTCAGTCAAGTACAGAAAAGTTGATAGAAGCAGAAGATACTTGAAGACGATGTAATCAGTCCATCACCCTTAAAGTCTTGAGGTGGTCAGTCCCTCAGTCTGGAGAAGAGCATTGTTCCATAGTATGTTGCATATGTGTCTTACCTAACAACCTGTCGGTATTTTATACCATTTTAATGTTCAAGATTATCAGGAGGAGAGTGGTGGAGCTCCTGCACAGCATGGATTCATGGAAGGCAATTCCTTCTGGAATTTTATGACAAGGTAACAGAAGTAAGACACGAGAGACAAGGGTGGGTTGATTGCATTTTCTTGGACTACAAGATGTCCTTCGACACAGTACCTCACTAAAGATTATTAGTGCAGAAGCTAGAGGATCAGGCACGTATAACAGGATGGGCACTGCAATGGATCAGAGAATACGTGGCAGGGAGGCAACAGGAATCATGGTACGTGATGAGGTATCACAGTGGGCGCCTGTGACGAGCGGGGTCCCACAGGGGTCAGTCCTAGGCCAGAGCTGTTTTTGGTAAATGTGAATGACATGATGGAAAGGATAGACTCAGAAGTGTCCCTGCTCGCTGATGATGTTAAGTTAATGAAGAGAATTAAATCAGATGAGGATCAGGCAGAACTACAAAGAGACCTGGACAGGCTGGACGCATGGTCCAGCAACTGACTCCTAGAATTTAACCCCGCCAAATGCAAAGTCATGAAAATCGGGGAAGGGCAAAGAAGACCGTAGACAGAGTATAGGTTAGGTGGCCAAAGACTGCAAGCCTCACTCAAGGAGAAAGATCTTTGGGTGAGTATAATACCGAGAAAGTCTCCGGAAGCACACATTAACCAGATAACTGCTGCAGCATATGGGCGCCTGGCAAACCTGAGAACAGCGTTCCGATACCTCAGTAAAAAATCGTTCAAGACTCTGTACACCGTGTACGTCAGGCCCATACTGGAGTATGCAGCACCAGTTTGGAACCCATACCTGGTCAAGCACGTCAAGAAATTAGAGAAAGTGCGAAGGTTTGCAACAAGACTAGTCCCAGAGATAAGGGGAATGTCCTACGAAGAAAGGTTAAGGGAAATCGGCCTGACGACACTGGAGGACAGTAGGGTTAGGGAAGACATGATAACAACATACAAAACACTGCGAGAAATAGATAAAGTGGACAGAGACAGGATATTCCAGAGAGGGGAAACAGAAACAAGGGGTCAAAATTGGAAGATGAAGATTCAGATGAGTCAAAGGGATGTTAGAAAATATTTCTTCAGCCACAGAGTTGTCAGGAAGTGGAATAGTCTGGCAAGTGATATAGAGGAGACAGGAACCATACATAGGGAGAGAGAGCAGGGAGAGAGAGGACCCAGTCAGTGAAGAGGCTAGGCCAGTAGCTGAGTCTCGACCCCTGCAAACACAAATAGGTGAAATAGGCGAGTACACCTCATATATACTAGAAATATTGAGCTATTACGAGGAAATAAAATAAATAAAAATCAATAAGGGCGTGTATAACAATAAAACATTAACTAAACTTTAAGAGTTTAATAGCGTTCTCCTCGGAAGACTAATTTGGATACTGCAAAAATAAAAATAAATCAATGGCAAACTAATTAAAATTGATGAGAGACTTTCTGTTTGAGAGGAAAAAGGCGAGAATATTATAAAAGGTAAATGTCCTGGTGTGGTCATGTTATCAGTGGGGCGCCACGGAGACTATAATACTACTACTACTAAAACTGCTGCTACTACTACTACTACTACTACTACTACTACTACTACCACAACTACCATCACTACATCCTTCACTTTATTACTTCTCCTCTCCTCCCTTCCCCGCCCTTCCCCTCACCTATATTTACTTTCTTCCTTCCTTCCCGCTTCTCTCTGACTTGTAAATTGTCGAAGTGGGACCGAAACGTCGTCGTTAAGTCTTTCTCTTCTATGTGCTCGTCATTTAAGTATTGTTCCACCCACGGTTTCGTGCCTTTTTATTCTTCTCGAAACTATGCTAGATTTGTTTTTAACTTAGATAAACAGCTCAGCAGAAGAAAAAGAAAACTATGTAAATAGGCTATGTAAATCAGTACAGAAGGACTTGGATAAATTGAGCAAATGGAGTGACAAATGGATAATGGAATTTAATGTAGGTAAATGCCTGATAATGGAAATGAAATAAAGCGAAATCAAGCCACACGAAGAATTTTAGGTAAGTAAAGAAGAAGTAAAAGTATCAGAAAGAAAGATCCCAGAGATAATAATAGGAAAAAACGCGAAGATCACGTAAATGAAATCAGAACAAAAATCACAACAGTAGTAAAGAACTGGAGGAGCAACTTACACCCAATATACAAATATATATATATATATATATATATATATATATATATATATATATATATATATATATATATATATATATATATATATATATATATATATATATATATATATATATATATATATATATATATATATATATATATATATATATATATATATATATATATATTATGGGGTCCACCTCTGGTGTAAATTGTGGGACCCATAGCCTCGGAGAAGTGTATAAAAAGGCTTCAAGGAAGAATATTTGGATTTCTTCCTGAAGCCGTTTGAATATTCCACTTACCCTACCACCCCATCTTTTAAACTATTTTTTTTTACCAATAGGAATATTTTATTACATAATATGGTACAGAAGATTTAAGAGATACATTATTGATATAAAGGTGGCATATATGGTACATGTTGTTACGTGTGTATCACCGATTATAAGGCAAAAATCTCATCCGGCTCCTCAGAGCTGGGGCGTGTGCCCAAAATACAGCAGGCATTACCCCTTTGAACAGCCGCACTGAGCCGCTGGAACAGAAAACTAGCTGCCCTGAGATCCCTAGTTACCCTGATGAGTCTTTTTCCCAGCTCCTTATGGAATTTAGATGCATTCTTTCCCCATGAGCCAAGGATCTCTGAGCCTATGGGAACAAACATATAATGATGGGCAAGTTCTCCATATTTTCTAGACTTTTGGGACTCCCTGAATCTGGCAGCTGCCCCTCCTTCCTCCCTGGTGTACTGGAGATAGGTATCAGCCAAGGTAGATGCACACGTATAGTCCCACACCACCTGCTTCCCATCTGTCCAGGCTTGAAGGGTGATACCCTCTGGACGCTTCTGGCTGCCATCCGATCTGCATAGCTGGGGTGGCTCCCTTACTGCTGGGCATCCGGCTGTTGTGAGGCTCCTCTTGATAATGCTATTAACTTCCTCATGTCTTGCAATCTTTCCCTTGGATTTACGGCACACAAGACCATGGTACCCGAATCGGTCTGCTTCTTCACTGCCACAAATACACCTGTGTTCGGCGAGAATAGGGGAGGCAAGTCGAAGGGCAACACCGATGCGGATGGTCTGTGGGTCGAGGCGTGTGCCAAGGCTGGAGTTGGGAACAGCCAACAGAAAATCCCCTGCATGAGGGGCTCTCACTGCCAGGAGGCGGGCTATCTTTCCCTGACACACTCTGAAGCATTGTTGAGGCTATATTTTCCACTATTGGACTATCCCAGTGCGATTGTTTGTAGTTGTTGGGGGGAGCAGGTCTGGTTCCAAAGCCCGTTAGATTATCCCAGATCATGGCTCCGTCAATGAACTTTTGGTCCTGGACTCCAATTTTGTCCCTAAGATGTTCAGGGAGAATCGCTGCTACAAGCCCTCTGGATGCAATAGATGAGGACAGAAAAGCAGGTAGCGCAATCTGTGATGACTTGCGGACACCAATGCCTCCTAGTCTGACTGGAAGTGTAGCTTGGTTCCACTGCCCGTCTTCTAGAGTAAGGTTAAGTACTTTCGTAAAAATCTGCCTCTGGATACTGTCATATTCGTGCAGTATAGGGTTATCATATGAAGGTGCACATCTTAGGAAATATGTCAACCTGGGCAGACTCAAGCACTTTGTGAGAAGGTACAAGGCATCGTGGGTGTCCAGATTGCCTATTCGTTGTTCCATTCTCCTTAACTCTTCCAATTTCTTCCTGAGAATTGTGTCAATGGCATTGCTTCCCAGAGGTGCTCCTAGCAAGACACTATTTGTGGGGGCAATGACTGCTGCTCCTTGTAGTTTTGATCTTACTGCATTTATCACTTGTTGACTGCCTGAGATGATTTCACATTTGGATGGATTCAGGATGAGACCCTAGGTGTAATTTATTATCCTCTACTACAATTCTATTGCCAAGTCAGTGCTTTCCTATATCCTTTCTAAACCAAGCTTTTATCTAACTTGAATTCTTTCTCGAAAGCCTTACAAGTTCTTACAATTTTTATTCAGCACGTTACTTTTATTCCCTTATTTATTATGCTTTTCCATTATTCCTCTAAATTCAACGCCATTCCAGAGAGTGAAATTCCTTGCCTTCAGCTTAGCTTCGTAAGGAAGATGTCTAATGTATATGGTTCAATTTTGTTTTCTTTCATTATTAAATTATGGGAAACTTATATGGCAAACTGGCAAATGGATTTCAAATACATGAACAGACATATGTTAGAAAAGCTGCTTTAGCACATATTTGTCCATAATTGAAACATATACATAAGTTCAAAAAAATTCCGGAAAGTGTTAGCAAAAATTGAAGAATGAATCATAGATGAGGTAATGAGATTGTTGACCAGTGATAACATAATCGCCCCTAAAAACAAGAAGACAACAGATCAAGCACTAAGAAACACAGGAAGCAACTAGAGTCACCAACAACAATCCTACTAATGACTCCATCCCAGCACCTTCACTTATGGGAGGAGGAGATGCTGATAAAGCGATTGTGTCATGTACAACGGATTGTGCAAAGGGAAACACGGAGATACAAGCACAGCACCACAAAGAGAGGGTCAGTGTTTGACAGCCTCAGAAATCTTCCTCTCGGAGACAACAACGTTTACCAACAACTGTCTTTCTGGGCAGATACCTGAAGAAACCAAATCGTTTTCCTTTAGTGCTTTATCATGTGCCTTGAAAAAGAAGAACAGGGGACTCAGACCAATCGTTGTTGCTTGCTAAAGTGGAAGTCAGAAATATTCGCACAGACGCTGCCACTTTGCTTCACCCATCTGACAAATATGGAATTCAGTAATGAGAAAAAGAATTGAGAATAAAAACTATAAACAAAGTAACTGTAATTACCATTTATTTTTACAATACATGGATATTATAATCCAGGGAAGGCTTGTCTTAAATGTTATAGGGAGAGACTCCACTCCTGCCGTCTCAGTGGTATTGGATCGACTGAATAACACAGCGAATGATTTCATGTCCGTAGTGTAATTTGTGGCTTCACAATTTTGGCGTATACCCTTAAAAGGGGGTTTATTTATATGTTAAATTATGAGTATCGATGAAAACTAGCGGATACTAGCCGATACTTTTAAAATTTAAATATTACACATGTGCTAAAAATAGTAAAAATTAACACTACCTCATAATTGTGAAGGTTACTCACATACACTCACAAACACTGACACATGTACTTAATTATCCATGATTGTATTCTGGAGCAGACTAATAAAAGGCATCATTGCTAACTGCAGGCAAATTGTGAACCTTCTTCTGTAGCCTGCAATAAGCTCGAGTCCCTTCAAGAATAAAATGAAATGCCAAATCACAAGCTCTTTCAAGCTCTGGTATATTCATTTGATAGATATACGACGGAAATATGTGAAATCTTATTGTCAAGTTATATGCTATGTTGGAAATATTTCATAAAATAACTATTCGTCTTAGTAAAAGAAATCGTCTGATATTAAAAATACCGTCTCAAGTGCAATATTTGAAACATTTCGTCAATAACGCCAGGAACTATCCAATATTTTTAGGCTTCTGCCTGCTTACCTGAAGGTCGTCCAGGGGGTCAACGCCCCCACAGCCCAGTCCTTGACCAGTCCTCCAGGTGGATCAGGGCCTGATCAACCAAACTGTTATTGCTGACTGCCCACACAATCAAACGTACGAACCATAGCCCGGCTGATTGGGCACTTACTTTAGGATAGAAACCATACCACGGGTGAGGTTAGAACCCACGATCAGAGTATCAAAACTCCAGACCATCGCGTTAGCTGGCCCAGTGGCTAATGCGACGGTCTGGAGTTTTGAGACTCTCTGATCGAGGGTTCTAACCCCGCCCGTGGTATGGTTTGCTTGCCATCGTGTCATTACGATTTCGTGAGTTAGGATGGAAAACCAACTCTCAAAGTGTCAGTGTTGACTAGTTTTGAGAGTTACACCCACACGATACTCAACACATTTCTATATTCCAGATATAAGATTAACTTCTTCGCTGCCAGTGCAGTGGATAGGTCATGAAAAAGGAACGTTGACGATATTGACATATTAAACGTGCCTCTCCTATCAACTTGTCTGTTTACAATCTGAAGACAAATTTTGATTCTTCGGGATTTGTGTTATACTTCTTGTGTTGGCAACCTGCTTATTGTTTCTTATAACACCTCCGTCCCACCACTTGCCTCCGTCCCACCACTTGCCTCCGTCCCACCACTTGCCTCCGTCCCACCACTTGCCTCCGTCCCACCACTTGCCTCCGTCCCACCACTTGACTCCGTCCCACCACTTGCCTCCGTCCCACCACTTGCCTCCGTCCCACCACTTGCCTCCGTCCCACCACTTGCCTCCGTCCCACCACTTGCCTCCGTCCCACCACTTGCCTCCGTCCCACCACTTGCCTTACACCCACACGATACTCAACACATTTCTATACTCCAGATATAAGATTAACTTCTTCGCTGCCAGTGCAGTGGATAGGTCATGAAAAAGGAACGTTGACGATATTGACATATTAAACGTGCCTCTCCTATCAACTCGTCTGTTTACAATCTGAAGACAAATTTTGATTCTTCGGGATTTGTGTTATACTTCTTGTGTTGGCAACCTGCTTATTGTTTCTTATAACACCTCCGTCCCACCACTTGCCTCCGTCCCACCACTTGCCTCCGTCCCACCACTTGCCTCCGTCCCACCACTTGCCTCCGTCCCACCACTTGCCTCCGTCCCACCACTTGACTCCGTCCCACCACTTGCCTCCGTCCCACCACTTGCCTCCGTCCCACCACTTGCCTCCGTCCCACCACTTGCCTCCGTCCCACCACTTGCCTCCGTCCCACCACTTGCCTCCGTCCCACCACTTGCCTCCGTCCCACCACTTGCCTCCGTCCCACCACTTGCCTCCGTCCCACCACTTGACTCCGTCCCACCACTTGCCTCCGTCCCACCACTTGCCTCCGTCCCACCACTTGCCTCCGTCCCACCACTTGCCTCCGTCCCACCACTTGCCTCCGTCCCACCACTTGACTCCGTCCCACCACTTGCCTCCGTCCCACCACTTACCTCCGTCCCACCACTTACCTCCGTCCCACCACTTACCTCCGTCCCACCACTTACCTCCGTCCCACCACTTGCCTCCGTCCCACCACTTGCCTCCGTCCCACCACTTACCTCCGTCCCACCACTTGCCTCCGTCCCACCACTTACCTCCGTCCCACCACTTACCTCCGTCCCACCACTTACCTCCGTCCCACCACTTACCTCCGTCCCACCACTTGCCTCCGTCCCACCACTTGCCTCCGTCCCACCACTTACCTCCGTCCCACCACTTACCTCCGTCCCACCACTTACCTCCGTCCCACCACTTGCCTCCGTCCCACCACTTACCTCCGTCCCACCACTTACCTCCGTCCCACCACTTGCCTCCGTCCCACCACTTGCCTCCACTGCGCGCTCTTCTTCTCCGGAGAGTCAAATTCTCCTTTCACATTTTTATTTACCTCTTAATTCACATTCCGCACTGATGTTTTCCATTTCGTTTTTTAATGAGTTCTCCCCCACATATATATTTTTTTTTCACATTTTGACTTCATGCCTTTTGACGATATTTTTTAAATTTCTCAACTAATTTGAAGAGTATTCATTATTTTTCCCCTAATCATATTTTTGTCTTTCCTTCCCCCACATCTTGCCCAGAAAATTTTGAGTCATATCTCCATACAGAGATCACGAACTAGCAACTCCTAATAACGTACGTAAAAAGAAAATACTGGCAAATGAAGTACAAACAAAAGCACCATTGATGTACATACATATCAAGACGGAAAAAAGTGACTAGGGATTGCTTAATATGCAGGCGCAGCTCTGAGCCCGTGCTTGATATGACTGGCGAGGGAGCTTTACTCTTGACATGACTGGCGAGTTAACGTTACTCTTAACATATCTGGCGAGGGAGCGTTACTTTCATAGCTTCAAGGCTCATCTATTGCACGAGGGTCATTAAGACCTACAACCTCTCCTTATTCAACACTATATTAAAAAAAAAACACGATAATTTGTAAAAACTGTGTATATACACAGTTATATAAATATATATACCCTTCTTGCTGTGTATATGCTGAGGGGTATTCACACACCTATTTGTGAATATAAAACTGTGATATATTTTAATATATATATATATATATATATATATATATATATGTATATATATATATATATATGTATATGTATATATATATATAAATATATATATATATATATATATATATGTGTGTGTATATATATGTGTATATATATAAATATATATATATATATATATATATATATATATATATATATATATATATATATATATATATATATATATATATATATACATACGTATATATACGTATATATATACATATATGCATATATATATATATATATATATATATATATATATATATATATATATATATATATATATATATATATATATATATATATATATATATATATATATATATATATATATATATATATATATATATATATATATATATATATATATATATATATATATATATATATATATATATATATATATATATATATATATATATATATATATATATATATATATATATATATATATATATATATATATATATATATATATATATATATATATATATATATATATATATATATATATATATATTTTCAACAAGTTAGTCGTCTCCCACTGAGGCAGGGTGACCCAAAAAAGAAAGAAAATCCCCAAAAAGAAAATACTTTCATCATCATTCAACATTTTCACCACACTCGCACATTATCACTGCTTTTGCAGAGGTGCTCAGAATACAACAGCTTAGAAGCATATACGTATAAAGATACACAACATATCCCTCCATACTGCCAATATCCCAAACCCCTCCTTTAAAGTGCAGGCATTGTACTTCCCATTTCCAGGACTCAAGTCCGACTATATGAAAATAACCGGTTTCCCTGAATCCCTTCACTAAATATTACCCTGCTCACACTCCAACAGATCGTCAGGTCCCAAGTATCATTCGTCTCCATTCACTCCTATCTAACACGCTCATGCACGCTTGCTGGAAGTCCAAGCCCCTCGCCCACAAAACCTCCTTTACCCCCTCTTTCCAACCCTGTCGAGGACGACCCCTACCCCTCTTTCCTTCCGCTATAGATTTATATGCTTTCCATGTCATTCTACTTTGATCCATTCTCTCTAAATGACCAAACCACCTCAACAACCCCTCTTCTGCCCTCTGACTAATGCTTTTATTAACTCCACACCTTCTCCTAATTTCCACACTCCGAATTTTCTGCATAATATTTACACCACACATTGCCCTTAGACAGGACATCTCCACTGCCTCCAACCGTCTCCTCGCTGCTGCATTTACCACCCAAGCTTCACATCCATATAAGAGTGTTGGTACTACTATACTTTCATACATTCCCTTCTTTGCCTCCATAGATAACGTTTTTTGACTCCACATATACCTCAACGCACCACTCACCTTTTTTTCCTCATCAATTCTGTGATTAACCTCATCCTTCATAAATCCATCCGCCGACACGTCAACTCCCAAGTATCTGAAAACATTCACTTCTTCCATACTCCTCCTCCCCAATTTGATATCCAATTTTTCTTTATCTAAATCATTTGATACCCTCATCACCTTACTCTTTTCTATGTTCACTTTCAACTTTCTACCTTTACACACATTCTCAAACTCATCCACTAACCTTTGCAATTTTTCTTTAGAATCTCCCATAAGCACAGTATCATCAGCAAAAAGTAACTGTGTCAATTCCCATTTTGAATTTGATTCCCCATAATTTAATCCCACCCCTCTCCCGAACACCCTAGCATTTACTTCTTTTACAACCCCATCTATAAATATATTAAACAACCATGGTGACATTACACATCCCTGTCTAAGACCTACTTTTACCGAGAAGTATTCTCCCTCTCTTCTCCACACCCTAACCTGAGCCTCACTATCCTCATAAAAGCTCTTTACAGCATTTAGTAACTTACCACCTATTCCATAAACTTGCAACATCTGCCACATTGCTCCTCTATCCACTCTATCATATACCTTTTCTAAATCCATAAATGCAATAAAAACTTCCCTACCTTTATCTAAATACTGTTCACATATATGGTTCAATGTAAACACTTGATCTACACATCCCCTACCCACTCTGAAGCCTCCTTGCTCATCCGCAATTCTACATTCTGTCTTACCTCTAATTCTTTCAATTATAACTCTACCATATACTTTTCCTGGTATACTCAGTAAACTTATTCCTCTATAATTTTTACAATCTCTTTTGTCCCCTTTCCCTTTATATAAAGGGACTATACATGCTCTCCGCCAATCCCTAGGTACCTTCCCCTCTTTCATACATTTATTAAATAAAAGTACCAACCACTCCAATATATATATATATATATATATATATATATATATATATATATATCTATATATCTATATATATATATATATATATATATATATATATATATACATATATATATATATATATATATATATATATATATATATATATATATATATATATATATATATATATATATGTATACATATATATATATATATATATATATATATATATATATATATATATATATATATATATATATATATATATATATGTATATATATATATATATATATATATATATATATATATATATATATATATATATATATATATATATATATATATATATATATATATATATATATATATATATATATATATATATATATATATATATATATATATATATATATATATGCAATAAGATCACAGTAAACAGGTGATTTCAAAATATGCAAAACAACCACTCTGAAAGAATAGAGAAATTCCAAGCGCTTTCGTGACTACTCACATTATCAAGTTCCTTGATAATGTGAGTAGTCACGAAAGCACTTGGAATTTCTCTATTCTTTCAGAGTGGTTCTTTTGCATATATATATTTATATATATATATATATATATATATATATATATATATATATATATATATATATATATATATATATATATAAATATATATATATATTTAGTAATTTATACAGGAGAAGAGATTACTAGCCCCTTGCTCCCGGCATTTTAGTCGCCTCTTACAACACGCATGGCTTACGGAGGAAGAATTCTGTTCCACTTCCCCATGGAGATAAGAGGAAATAAACAAGAACAAGAACTAGAAAGAAAATAGCAGAAAACCCAGAGGGTTGTGTGTATATATATGCTTGTACATGTGTAGTGTGACCTAAGTGTAAGCAGAAGTAGCAAGACGTACCTGAAATCTTGCATGTTTATGAGACAGAAAAAAGGACACCAGCAATCCTACCATCATGTAAAACAATTACAGGCTTTCGTTTTACACTCACTTGGCAGGACGGTAGTACCTCCCTGGTTGGTTGCTGTCTACCAACCTACTACCTACATAAATTACTGTATAAATTACTAAATTTAAAAAGAGAAACTTTTGTTTTTCTTTTTGGGCCACCCTGCCTCGGCGGGATACGGCCGGTTTGTTGAAAGAAGAAAGAAGAAAGAATATATATATATATATATATATATATATATATATATATATATATATATATATATATATATATATATATATATATATATATATATATATATATATATATATGTGTTGTGCCGAATAGGCAGAATTTGCGATCTTGGATTAAATAGCAACGCTCATCTTGCCATATAGGACAAGTGAAAAGTTGTGTATGCAATAATTTCGCCAAAATCATTCTGAACCTAACGAAAAAAAATATATTTCACTGTGTTTGTTTAGTATTAAATTACTGTAAACAAATCTAAAATATATTTAGTTGGGCTAGGCTAAAATAAATTGTTCTTGTTATTACAAGGTTAGGTAAGTTTTCTAAGATTCTTTTGGTGCAAAATTATAATTTTTTACATCAACATTAATGAAAAAAATATATCTTTAAACGTATAAGAGAAAATTTTAGAAAGGACTTAATTTTAAATGAGTTCTTGCTAATTGACCAGTTTTACATATTCGGCTCGATATATATATATATATATATATATATATATATATATATATATATATATATATATATATATATATATATATATATATATATATATAGATGTATATATATATATATATATATATATATATATAAATATATGCATGGAATTCGCGAGAGCATGCGAAATATACACAAACACTGATCTTTGGCTGAAGGAGACTCGAACCTACGAACCTTAGGACAAGGTACGCAGTGCTTTACCAATCTACCCACACTGGACCAATACCTTAGCGTGTAGCATGAGCTACACGTTTGATCCAAGGCAGCCAGCTTTCAGGGAGAAGGCTTACAGCTTTTCATCTCATCCCCTGCATGCATCAGCCTTACTACAGATTTGAACAATGCATGGAATTCGCGAGAGCATGCGAAATATACACAAACACTGATCTCTGGCTGAAGGAGACTCGAACCTATGAGCCTTAGGACAAGGTACGCAGTGCTTTACCAATCTACCCACACTGGACCAATACCTTGGCGTGTAGCATGAGCTACACGTTTGATCCAAGGCAGCCAGCTTTCAGGGAGAAGGCTTACAGCTTTTCATCTCATCCCCTGCATGCATCAGCCTTACTAGAGATTTGAACAATGCATGGAATTCGCGAGAGCATGCGAAATATACACAAACACTGATCTCTGGCTGAAGGAGACTCGAACCTACGAACCTTAGGACAAGGTACGCAGTGCTTTACCAATCTACCCACACTGGACCAATACCTTGGCGTGTAGCATAAGCTACACGTTTGATCCAAGGCAGCCAGCTTTCAGGGAGAAGGCTTACAGCTTTTCATCTCATCCCCTGCATGCATCAGCCTTACTAGAGATTTGAACAATGCATGGAATTCGCGAGAGCATGCGAAATATACACAAACACTGATCTCTGGCTGAAGGAGACTCGAACCTACGAACCTTAGGACAAGGTACGCAGTGCTTTACCAATCTACCCACACTGGACCAATACCTTGGCGTGTAGCATGAGCTACACGTTTGATCCAAGGCAGCCAGCTTTCAGGGAGAAGGCTTACAGCTTTTCATCTCATCCCCTGCATGCATCAGCCTTACTAGAGATTTTAACAATGCATGGAATTCGCGAGAGCATGCGAAATATTCACAAACACTGATCTCTGGCTGAAGGAGACTCGAACCTATGAGCCTTAGGACAAGGTATGCAGTGCTTTACCAATCTACCCACACTGGACCAATACCTTGGCGTGTAGCATGAGCTACACGTTTGATCCAAGGCAGCCAGCTTTCAGGGAGAAGGCTTACAGCTTTTCATCTCATCCCCTGCATGCATCAGCCTTACTTGAGATTTGAACAATGAATGGAATTCGCGAGAGCATGGGAAATATACACAAACACTGATCTCTGGCTGAAGGAGACTCGAACCTACGAACCTTAGGACAAGGTACGCAGTGCTTTACCAATCTACCCACACTGGACCAAGATATATATATATATATATATATATATATATATATATATATATATATATATATATATATATATATATATATATATATATATATATATATATATATATATATATATATATATATATATATATATATATATATATATATATATATATATGAAAGAATAATGAAATTCCAAGTGCTTTCGTGACTTCTCACATTATCAAGGAACTATAAAAACAATACATCAAAGGAAGGCATAAAAAGGGTCAAGACTACACCTCACCTACGAATAACATATATCTTTAAATTTTATTTTTAACACGTCAGCTGTCTCCAACCGAAGCAGGGTGAACCAAGAAAAAGAAAACCCCCAAAAAGAAAGAAAAAACTTTCATCATCATTCAACACTTTCACCATCACTCATACATAATCACTGTCTTTCAGAGGCGCTCAGATACGACGGTTTAGATTTCCCTCCAAACTGTCAATATCCCAAACCCCTCTTGTAAAGTGCAGGAATTGTACTTCCCATTTTGTGGCATGCAAAGAGTACGTAACCTTTATTCAGTGCATGTACACACACTCATTGAAAGGCTATCTCCCCCAACCAGCGAACCAGGTGCTAAGGGTTAACGATGGGGCCCTATCATTCAATCAGTACCCAGGTTCCAGCCAATGAGAAGATAGTTTTGGCAATCGCAGAGGTGTTGTAGGTACCACAGACCTGTCTGCCCTTGTCATTCCCATTCTAGAGCTGGTTGAAGCACGGTCTGCTCTCTAGTGGCTTCTGTTCTGCCTTGCTTACCGTGGAGTGCACTAATACCTATTGTTGTACATAGTGTATATAGTGTACATAATTCTGTTCTTTCTTGGTGAAGGATAATATAAGTGAAAAGTTTTTCTGCTGTGTTTATTTTGCCTCCTTTACACCCAGGTCTTTGGGCCTCCTGGGTTGTAATACATTTCTATTACTCAAGTCCGGCTAACAGATTTCCCTGAGCCCCTTCACAAATTATTACTCTGCTCACACTCTAACAACTCGTCAGGTCCTAAAAACCATTCGTCTCCATTCACTCCTATCTAACATGCTCGTGCACGCTTGCTGGAAGTACAAGCCCCTCGCCCACAAAACTTCCTTTACCCCCTCCCTCCAACCCCTATCTCGCCTTTCTTCCATTACAGATTTATAAGCTCTCAAAGTCATTCTACGTTGTTCCACTCTCTCTAAATGACCAAATGACCTTAACAATTCCTCTTCAGCCCTCTGACTAATACTTTTAGTAACTCCACACCTCCTAATTTCCACACTACGAATTCTCTGCATAATATTTACACCACACATTTCCCTGAGACACGACATCTCCACTGCCTCCAGCCGCCTCCTTGTCGCAGCATTTACATCCCAAGCTTCACACTCATATACGAGTATTGGTACTACTTTACTTTCGTACATTCCTTTCTTTGCCTTCATGGATAACATTTTTTGTTTCCACAGATACCTGAACACACCACTCACCTTTTTTCCTTCATCAGTTCTATGGTTAACCTCATTCCTCATAAACCCATCCGCTGACACGCCAACTCCCAAATATCTGAAAACATTCACTTCTTCCATACTCCCTCCCTCCAATGTGATATCCAATTTTTCTTTATCTAAATCGTTTGATATTCTCATCACCTTACTCTTTTCTATGTTCACTGTCACCAACATCAAAGTTCCTTGATGCTGGTGAGGGGCTCTTGATCTAGGGAACTGGATCTGTGCTCCAGTTCCCTGAATTAACCCTGAATACCTTCCGTCCCCCCCCACAGGCGCTGTATAATCCTACGGGTTTAGCGCTTCCCCTTGATTATAATAATAATAATTTCAACTTTCTACCTTTACACACCCTCCCAAACTCGTTCACTAACCATTGCAACTTTTCTTTAGAATCTCCCATAAGCACAGTATTATCAGCAAAAAGTAACTGTGTCAACTCCCATTTTGCATTTGATTCCCCATAATTTAATCCCACCCCTCTCCCGAACACCCTAGCATTTACTTCTTTTACAACCCCATCTATAAATATATTAAACAACCATGGTGACATTACACATCCCTGTCTAAGACCTACTTTTACCGGGAAGTATTCTCCCTCTCTTCTCCACACCCTAACCTGAGCCTCACTATCCTCATAAAACCTCTTTACAGCATTTAGTAACTTACCACCTATTCCATATACTTGCAACATCTGCCACATTGCTCCCCTATCCACTCTATCATATGCCTTTTCTAAATCCATAAATGCAATGAAAACTTTCCTGCCTTTATCTACATACAGTTCACATATATGCTTCAATGTAAACACCTGATATACACATCCCTTACCCATTCTAAAGCCTTAATTTTAAATGAGTTCTTGCTAATTGACCAATTTTGCCCATGTTCACTTGTAATTGGCACTCAAATAATGGATGCCGTGTGAAAAGTATTTTCACCTTTCACCTGGAAATCTCTGTCATTAAAAAGCAATTTCTCTTATTGCTGCTTCTTATGAGATTTGTATCGATCACCGCAGGGAGCTTAACCTGGAGAAATGAGCGTTTTTATCCTGTTAAAAAGATAATCCCACTTCATCCTTCTAACACTGACCGAAACGTCTGGTTGATGCAACTTTAACCCTTGATTCGTGCTTCCTTATTTATGCATGACAGGGAGACAAAGATGACTTGTTAGGTCTGATGAATCAGATCAGTCAAGGCAGAGATAATTTCCCAGGTCGGGTAAATCAAGGCACATGTACGTACGTAGCCAGGCAAAGTAGGTTACTGCGGTCAGGTAGGTCAGGTAGGTCAGGGAAGGTATACCCTGCCAGGATGAGTGGAACAAACTCCCGAGTACAGTTATAGGGGCTAAAACGTTGTTTTGTTTCAAAAATAGGTTAGATAAATACATGAGTGGGTATAGGTGGATGTGAGTTGGACCTGACTAGCTTGTGCTACTAGGTTTGATACCGTGCTCCTTCCTTAAGTGGAAGTGACCTGACTAGGTGGGTCGTTGGGCTAAGACGAAGGGTAACATGGACTTGCTTCACATGGGTCAGTAGGCCTGCTGCAGCGTTCCTTCTTTCTTGTGTTCTTATAAGGTAATGTGAGGTAATTGGTCACCAGATGTACGAACAACCTTGACTTCCCACCTCTAAATATTTAAGGAATCATCGAACCATTTACCTTCATGAAATACGAAAACTATAATATATAGCAATAATCAAGGAGGGCATATAAGATGCAGATTAAAATGTTTATATTTTCAAATAAATGATAAATAGAAAAATGACAAACGCTATCAACTATAAAAAAATTAAAAGGGAATAATAATATTTTAAGGCTGAAGGATCTAGCAGGGCAGGACAGGTGCTCAAGTGTGTAGCAGGGCAGGACAGGTGCTCAAGTGTCTAGCAGGGCAGGACAGGTGCTCAAGGGTCTAGCAGGGCAGGACAGGTGCTTCAAGTGTCTAGCAGGGCAGGACAGGTGCTTCAAGAGTCTAGCAGGGCAGGGCAGGTGCTTCAAGGGCCTAGCAGGGCAGGACAGGTGCTTCAAGGGTCTAGCAGGGTAGGACAGGTGCTCAAGGGTCTAGCAGGGCAGGACAGGTGCTCAAGGGTCTAGCAGGGCAGGACAGATGCTCAAGGGTCTAGCAGGGCAGGACAGGTGCTTCAATGGTCTAGCAGATCCTTTGATGGCTGGCACAAACCCAAAATAGTTTGATAATCCGAATTTCTTGAATTTGCAAAACTGGTATTGGACACTAATGCATGTCAAGTCAGTGTGTGTAAATGGTTCAGAAAAACCGACA
This sequence comes from Cherax quadricarinatus, assembly GCF_038502225.1. NCBI lineage: Eukaryota > Metazoa > Arthropoda > Malacostraca > Decapoda > Parastacidae > Cherax > Cherax quadricarinatus. Next base: position 38,587,695 of record NC_091312.1, read on the forward strand.
AGTTAAAGAATGAGTCACTTGTGCAATATTTTGGGAATCCTAACTGAGGAAACGTTTCCCCAGCCAGTGTCTTCTGCAGCCCACGTTCCTTCTCTGTACTGGACTGAAGAAGCCATTGGCTGGCGAAATGTTTCCTCAGTTAAGATTCCCAAATGTTGAACAAGTCAATGTGTTGGATTCCCGACGACGTAGCAATTGCCAATGTTCTTTGATACTACAGATAGAAGAATGGATTAGCTGACCTAATGGAACAGGATAGGGACAGAGTGGACCCTTATGACACACCACCAGGTGAGTGGACTATCATCACAGTCCACCAGGTGAGTGGACCCTCATCACAGTCCACCAGGTGAGTGGACCCTCATCACAGTCCATCAGGCGAATGAACCCTCATCACAGTCCACCAGGTGAGTGGAGCTCAAAATCAGTAGTTTATACTTTAAACTAATATTAAACATCCTTCTTCAACTATTGACGATTTGGGTGAATCGTTCCATATTCGTGAGCTAAGACGGGAGACAGGTAAGTTACTGACATTAACAGCTCAACCCTTAAAAAAACTGATGACAAATTTGTTAAAATGAACGATTTTGTGACTCTCTGATCGCGGGTTCTAACCCCACCCATGATAGGTTTGTCTGCAATCGTGTCATTACGATTTCGTGAGTCATGTGAACATTGGGAAAATCAATTGTTCATCACAAATACATGTCAATACTATACTACAAGCAAACCAAGAATGTCAATTCTATTATCGTTTAAGGTTAAAGAGCTTACGTTTTCAGGAGTACAGATAGAAGATAGAAAATACTTCAGACTACCAGCAAATCACCCCATTACTTATGAACCTGGCTCAGCAGGTGCCGCTGACATGCTCCTACAAGATTAATGCAAAGTAACAGAAGCCAAAACTATTCTCATTCATCCTGCTTAAACGTTCCTGCAATAAAGCGAAATTTTCCCTAATAAGGCAAGTTAGGGCAGATGTGACCTGTCAGGACTTTCAGGTTAGAACAGATGTGACCTGTTATGTCATGCAGGTCGGAACAGACGTGACCTGTCTGGTCATGCAGGACGGAATAGATGTTCCCACATTTATTTCGCTGCCAAGTCGAGTCATGACTCATTTTCTGTATATAAATTTACAGACTTCAGTAATTTTTACAAATATCTGCAGAATGCTAATTACATATAGAAACTGTTGTAAATTAATTACTTTGCTTAATAAAAAAAACACAAACCATTGTTTCACAGAGCCGGAAACTACGGTTTTTTTTCTAAGCAGTAAAGGTAACGGATGGGTTAATTAAGGTAAGAGCAGGTGGACGCAGGAGTGGCAATTGCCGTTGCAAAACTCAATGCAAAGCTGTGCGATAAAGAAACGAGAAAAGTATCAGTAGTATAAGACAACTAACCTGAACTTGGGTTGAAAATTTATTGGTGAACGGGAAGACTTTTATCCATGAGTGAACCTTCGCTTGATTCATCGGCTGCTCAACTGACTCGCCAGAGCAGAACTTCCATATTATTCGCCGGGTCACCATCTGGAGAAGACCCGGGCAGGAAGTTCCGGCGAATCAACATGAATGAAATGAAATGCTCAACTGACTCAGATCTATGGTGTTTTTCGACCAGTGCTGGTAATTTTTAATATACGTACACGGACACGCCACAGGAGCTGTGAATCGATCCCCGCAGCCACATATGTACACACACACACACACACACACACGCACACACACACATGGCTTTAGAGATGGTAAAGCCTGTCTCACGATCCTGCAAGGTAGCATAAATAAGGCAGGAGAGAGAGTGATGGGTCGACATTATCAGTATCACAGTACAACAGTGTAGAGTTCTGTACACCATCAGTATTATAGTATAATACAGCCAAGTAAGTTATACTTCATGAAGATCTAAACCCTTGTCTGACATTAAAAGCAAGGAGTGGTGAGGCTCGAACCTTCGTTCGTTAATCTTGTCTTGCTGTCTAACTAATCAGACTGTTAGTTACTTAGTTACTTAAATCAGTCAGTTAGCTCTCTCTCTCTCTCTCTCTCTCTCTCTCTCTCTCTCTCTCTCTCTCTCTCTCTCTCTCTCTCTCTCTCTCTCTCTCTCTCTCTCTCTCTCTTTCTCTCCAGTTTCCTCATTGTCTTCTACCATCTCTCACATTAATTTATCACTATATTCTGTTATTCCCTTGTCCTTTTAATATTCCATGAACCAGATTTATCTATCTTTAAAATCATCTTACACCAACGTGATATTTCTTTTGTCTTTCATCTTTCTTCTCTATACTTAGTGACTCCTTCTCCTCTAGTCTTTCTCCTTACCCTCTCCTCTATGCATCTTCTTCTGCTTTCCTTTTTCATCTGGTCTCTCGCTTAGTCTCTGCCCCTCTCTTATTTTCTCTCCGGGTCTCCCTCCAATTGCCTCTTTCCGAATCTCTCTCTCACTCTCTCTCTCCCTCTCTCTCTCCATGAATCTCCCTACGTCTCTCTCCTATTGTATAAATCTCTCTTTCTGTTCCTCTTGTTCTCCCTAACTCTTTCTACCCTTTACATTATTTGCATAAAAAAAAGCTTTGTTAAAGCTTCGTAGTCACAAAATTAATGTTTATGTAAAGCTTTCTTTCGTCTGATGCAAAAGTTTATTTAAATTATGAAAGTAAGTTTCACTTAACTAGCCTGAATTATTGCCCTCGTGTGCATGTATAAAACTCAGCTTGTTTGTGCAGGTGCTACCATGTGTGGATAATAAAAACACTGCCTAGTGCTTCACAAAAGAAAAACGTTGACGTAAATGTATTTCTGTTTTTTTGGCCACACAGACCGCGTCTCACTAATGTAGAGTTACTCCCTCCCTCCCTCCCCCCTTCCCAGAAAGGAAACACATTCGCCATTATTCTTTCAAATGCTCTTACGTCAGAAGTGCGTAAGCACTGGAATTGTAATGAATCTCCGTACGACAATATGCACAACCCTCCTTCACAGAGCAGAGACACTGCACTTTCCCCCCTCCTTCACAGAGCAGAGACACTGCACTTTCCCCCCTCCTTCACAGAGCAGACACTGTACTTCCCACCCTTCTTCACAGAGCAGACACTGTACTTCCCACCCTCCTTCACAGAGCAGACACTGTACTTCCCACCCTCCTTCACAGAGCAGACACTGCACTTTCCCCCCTCCTTCACAGAGCAGACACTGTACTTCCCACCCTCCTTCACAGAGCAGACACTGTACTTCCCACCCTCCTTCACAGAGCAGACACTGTACTTCCCACCCTCCTTAACAGAGCAGACACTGTACTTCCCACCCTCCTTCACAGAGCAGACACTGTACTTCCCCCCCTTCTTCACAGAGCAGAGACACTGCACTTCCCATCCTTCTTCTCAGAGCAGTGACACTGCACTTCCCACCCTCCTTCACAGAGAAACTGCATTTCCCACCCTCCTTCACAGAGTGGAGACACTGTCCTTCCAACCCCTCCTTCACAAAGCAGACACTGAACTTTCCACCCTCCGTCACAAAGCAGACACTGAACTTTCCACTCCATCACCGAACAGAGGCACTGCACCTCCCACCTAGAGGAGTCAAGCACAGCTAAGTTGTTTCCTCCGAACCCCTTTATAAAAGTTACCTTGCTCACACTCCAACAGCACGTCAACAGATAAAAACCACCTGCCTCCCTCTTCTCCAACATAATACGCTTGCATAAGACTACTGGACGCTCAAGATCCTGATACTAAAATTCTTCTTTACTACCTCCCTTGAAGCCTTAAAGCGACGACCCCCACCTCTCTTTCCTTCCATCACAGATTTATACCCACTCTTGGTCATCCTATTCAGCTCTGTTTTCTCTAAATGCCCGGTCTACCTAAATAACACTTCCTCAGCCCTCTGAATTATACCAATGGTAACTTCGCTCTGTCTTCTAAATTCTACGTTCTAAATTCTCCACATAACATTCACTCCATTTATTTATGTAAATCAAAAAAACATTCACTGCCTCCTGCCACATCCTCCTTTCAGCGTTTTAAGATCATTCCTCCCACCGTGTAAATGCTGGTACGTATGGAGTCCATAATCCAGAATAACTAATGGAGCAGTGATCTCCCAAGCTAGTCATGAATAAACGATTTTTCAAACAGTAGTGCTGGTTTTCACCTTATTTATACTCGCACGTGAAGCTCACACACACACACACACACACACACACACACACACACACACACACACACACACACACACACACACACACACACACACACACACTCACACACACACACACACACAATTAAATCAGACGCGGGCCAGACAGGTCTACAAAGAGACCTGGACAGGCTGGATGTGTGGTCCAGAAACTGGCTCCTAGAATTTAACCCCGCCAAATGCAAAGTCATGAAGATCGGAGGAGGCCAAAGAAGACCGCAGACAGAGTATAGGCTAGGAGGCCAAAGGCTGCAAACCTCACTCAAGGAGAAAGACCTAGGAGTGAGTATAATACCGAGTACATCGCCAGAAGCACACATTAACCAGATAACTGCTGCGGCATACGGGCGCCTGGCAAACCTGAGAATAGCGTTCCGGTACCTCAGTAAGGAATCGTTCAAGACTTTATACACTGTGTACGTCAGGCCCATACTGGAGTACGCAGCACCAGTTTGGAACACACACCTGGTCAAACAAGTCAAGAAATTAGAGAAAATGCAAAGGTTTGCAACAAGGCTAGTTCCAGAGCTAAGAGGAATGTCCTATGAAGAAAGGTTAAGGGAAATCGGTCTGACAACACTGGAGGACAGGAGGGTCAGGGGAGGCGTGATAACGACATACAAAATACTGCGTGGAATAGACAAGGTGGACAGAGACAGGATGTTCCAGAGATGGGACACAGAAACAAGGGGTCACAATTGGAAGCTGAAGACTCAGATGAGTCAAAGGGATATAAGGAAGTATTTCTTCAGTCATAGAGTAGTTAGGAAGTGGAATAGTCTGGCAAGCGATGTAGTGGAGGCAGGAACTATACATAGTTTTAAGACGAGGTATGATAAACCTCATGGAGCAGGGGAAGAGAGGACCTAGTAGCGGTCGGTAAAGAGGTGGGGCCAGGAGCTGAGTCTCGACCCCTGCAACCACAATTAGGTGAGTACACACACACACACACACACACACACACACACACACACACTGGAGTTCTACGACAAAATAACGGAACTAATGAAGTCAAGGTTGGGCAGACTTTATGTTCCTGGAGTAATAGAAAGCGTTTACCACTGGTCGCCCACCAGAGATTGATTCACAAGTTAGAGAAGCAGGCAGGTATACGAGGTAAATAAAGTTTTACAGAACAAAAGACAGAGGGTGATGGTAAGGGAAGATGTTTAATGATGGGGAAAGTGTAACAAGTGGTGTCCCTCAAGAATCAGTTCTAGGAATTTTATCATTCTAAATATAAGTAAATGACCTTCCAGAGGAGCTTGACTGGTATGTCTCATTGTGTACTGATGACGTAAAATTAACGAAAAGAGAACAAATTGAAGAGGAAAGCTTATATTCTACCCATAAGCTGTGTCTCACGGATCACTGACTATCTATATACATCATAAAAAGTCAGGTGTTGTTGTGGGGTGGCAGCGAGGTGTAGTCTCGCCCTTATATGCCTTTCTGTTAGCCTTTTATTTTTATAGGTTCTTGATAATGCGAAAAGTCACGAAACCACTTGCAATTTCACTATTTTTTTTACAGTGGTTGTTCTGTATACATATATATATATATATATATATATATATATATATATATATATATATATATATATATATATATATATATATATATATATATATATATATATATATATATATATATATATATTTATATATATATATATATATATATATATATATATATATATATATATATATATATATATATATATATATATTGACAAAACATTCTCAAAGATACAATAGGAAGTAAAACAACATAGGTAACTCAGAGCTACATCTCGAATACTTCGTCCAGCTACCCGGTGGTGGGCCGCGTGCCCAGAATGCTGCAGCCATTTCCTCTCTGGGTCGCAACACTGAGTCTCTGAAAGAGGAAGCTGGTCGCCCTGTGGTCCTTGGTTTCTATGATGAGCTTTTCACCCAGCTCTTTGAGGAACTTTAGAGCACACTTGCCCCATGCTCCAAGGGTCTCCGACCCTATTGGGATGAAGTTATAGCAAGGGGAAAGGTCTTCATATTTGCGGATCTTCTGGGTCTCCCTGTGGCTGGCAGCTCCACCCCCTTCCACTACGGAGTATGGGAAGTAGGTGTCTGCCAATGTGGCGGCACATATATAGTCCCAGGCAATCTGCTTTCCATTGCTCCAAGATAGCATAGTGGGTCCACCAGGACGCTTTTGACTTCCGTCAGACCTCTGCACTTGGGGTTCCCGTTGAACTGGGCAACGGGCTGTGGCGAGGCTTCTCTTTATGATGTCATTGACCTCCTCAAGCCTGGCATACTTCCTTTCTGCTGTGTGACACACGAGACCATGAAGTCCGAATTGATCAGCTGTCGCCCTGCCGCAAATACACCTATGTTCGGTGAGGATGGGGGCAGCTAGGCGAAGAGCAACACCAATCCGAATGGCCTGTGGGTCTAGTCAAGTGCCCAAGGAGGAATTGGGAACAGCGAACAGGAAATCTCCTGAGTGTGGTGCCTTCACTGCCAGGAGACGAGCTTTGTCCTTTCCTGAGGCGTTGGAGAGCATTGTGTTGGCGATTTTTTTCCATGATCGGTTTGTCCCAGTGGGACTGTTTGTGTTCTTTGGGAGGAGCTGGTCTACTGGAAGAGTCTGTAAGGGTGTCCCACCGAATTGTTGCTTCAGTAAACCTGGGGTCTTGAGCTCCTACCACGTCTCTCATATATATATATATATATATATATATATATATATATATATATATATATATATATATATATATATATATATATATATTATATATATATATACATATATATTTTATTTTTTTATTATCACACCGGCCGATTCCCACCAAGGCAGGGTGGCCCGAAAAAGAAAAACTTTCACCATCATTCACTCCATCACTGTCTTGCCAGAAGGGTGCTTTACACTACAGTTTTTGAACTGCAACATTAACACCCCTCCTTCAGAGTGCAGGCACTGTACTTCCCATCTCCAGGACTCAAGTCCGGCCTGCCGGTTTCCCTGAATCCCTTCATAAATGTTACTTTGCTCACACTCCAACAGCACGTCAAGTATTAAAAACCATTTGTCTCCATTCACTCCTATCAAACACGCTCACGCATGCCTGCTGGAAGTCCAAGCCCCTCGCACACAAAACCTCCTTTACCCCCTCCCTCCAACCCTTCCTAGGCCGACCCCTACCCCGCCTTCCTTCCACTACAGACTGATACACTCTTGAAGTCATTCTGTTTCGCTCCATTCTCTCTACATGTCCGAACCACCTCAACAACCCTTCCTCAGCCCTCTGGACAACAGTTTTGGTAATCCCGCACCTCCTCCTAACTTCCAAACTACGAATTCTCTGCATTATATTCACACCACACATTGCCCTCAGACATGACATCTCCACTGCCTCCAGCCTTCTCCTTGCTGCAACATTCATCACCCACGCTTCACACCCATATAAGAGCGTTGGTAAAACTATACTCTCATACATTCCCCTCTTTGCCTCCAAGGACAAAGTTCTTTGTCTCCACAGACTCCTAAGTGCACCACTCACTCTTTTTCCCTCATCAATTCTATGATTCACCTCATCTTTCATAGACCCATCCGCTGACACGTCCACTCCCAAATATCTGAATACGTTCACCTCCTCCATACTCTCTCCCTCCAATCTGATATTCCATCTTTCATCACCTAATCTTTTTGTTATCCTCATAACCTTACTCTTTCCTGTATTCACCTTTAATTTTCTTCTTTTGCACACCCTACCAAATTCATCCACCAATCTCTGCAACTTCTCTTCAGAATCTCCCAAGAGCACAGTGTCATCAGCATATATATATATATATATATATATATATATATATATATATACACATATATATATATACATATATATATATATATATATATATATATATATATATATATATATATATATATATATATATATATATATATATGTATATGTATATCTCTGTATATATATATATATATATATATATATATATATATATATATATATATATATATATATATATATATATATATATATATATATATATATATATATATATATATATATATATATATATATATATATATATATATATATATATATATATATATATATATATATATATATGCTCCACCAACCATCAAGGCATTGCACAACTTGCTACTTTTTGGCAATGTCTACTTAGCTGTGCCGGAAAGAAGGGGAAAGAGACTAGCCTCAATGATAATTAAATCCTTAAGATATTTTCCTAGAGTTGATAACTTCATTCGTCTTCCCCGTCAACACAAAAAAGGGAGAGGCAGAACCCCCACTCACTCTACTGACAGTGAAAAAGTCAGAGTCCAGGTGAGCAAGAAAATTGAAGAGGGCAACACAGTGGGGGCAATCAGAATTATTACCAGTGAAGATACAGTTGCTTCCAGGGATGCTGACACGGCTGAAGCACTTAGAGGAAAGCACCCTGCCAGGGAAACCAGTGGCACCAACAGTTCCAACACCTCTGTCCCCACTATGGAACCACTGATAGTGGAAGACTCAGACATTTACAAAGCAATAATGTCGTTCCCATCTGGCTCTGCTGCGGGTTACACTGGAATAAGGCCACAGCATTTAAAGGAAATGGTCAATCCAGTTATTGGGGAAATTGCAGAGACACTGCTTTCAGAGATCACAAGGTTCGTCAACAATTTCTTGGCTGGTCTGATTCCTGATGAAATTAGACCTTTCTTTATTGGTGCAACACTTTGTGCACTTAAAAAGAAGGATGGAGGAATTCGGCCAATTGCAGTAGGCAACACGTTACGCCGCCTCGTATCCAAAGCTGCTGTCAGAAGTATTCATGCACAGGCAGCCATGATTCTTCAACCAAACCAGCTTGACTTTGGGGTCTCTCAAGGAAGTGAAGCAGCGGTTCATGCAACAAGGGCGTATATCAACAACCTACCTGAGGACAATGCAGTGGTAAAATTAGATTTCAAGAATGCATTCAATCTCCTGAAAAGAGACGTGGTATTAGCAGCAGTACAAGAACATTTCCCTGGTCTCTTCCCTTTTGTTTCAGCTGGGTATAGCAAGGAATCAATGCTTCTCTTTGGGGAGCATGAAATCACATCATCGGAGGGTGTCCAACAAGGAGATCCTCTTGCACCATTTCTCTTCTGCATAGCAGTTAGGGAAATCACAGTCAAACTGACCAGCGAGCTAAACATCTGGTTCCTAGATGATGGCACACTAGCAGGTACAAAAGAGTCCCTCCTACATGACCTTACACAGGTAATGACACGGGGACAGGAAATGGGTCTCATCCTGAATCCATCCAAATGTGAAATCATCTCAGGCAGTCAACAAGTGATAAATGCAGTGAGATCAAAACTACCAGGAGCAGCAGTCATTGCCCCCACAAATAGTGTCTTGCTAGGAGCACCTCTGGGAAGCAATGCCATTGACACAATTCTCAGGAAGAAATTGGAAGAGTTAAGGAGAATGGAACAACGAATAGGCAATCTGGACACCCAAGATGCCTTGTACCTTCTCACAAAGTGCTTGAGTCTGCCCAGGTTGACATATTTCCTAAGATGTGCACCTTCATATGATAACCCTATACTGCAACGAATATGACAGTATTCTGAGGCAGATTTTTACGGAAGTACTTAACCTTACTCTAGAATATGGGCAGTGGAACCAAGCTACACTTCCAGTCAGACTAGGAGGCATTGGTGTTCGCAAGTCATCACAGATTGCGTTACCTGCTTTTCTGTCCTCGTGTATTGCATCCAGAGAGCTTGCAGCAGCGATTCTCCCTGAACATCTTAGGGACAAGATTGGAGTCCAGGACCAAAAATTAATTGACGGAGCAATGATCTGGGATAATCTAACGGGCTCTGAAACCAGACCTGCTCCCCCCAACAACTACAAACAATCGCACTGGGATGGTCCAATAGTGGAAAATATTGCCTCAACAATGCTTCAGAGTGTGTCAGGGAAGGATAGAGCCCGCCTCCTGGCAGTGAGAGCCCCTCATGCTGGGGACTTTCTGTTGGCTGGTTCCCAACTCCAGCCTTGACACACGCATCGACCCACAGACCATCAGCATCGGTGTTGCCCTTCGACTTGCCGCCCCTATTCTCGCCGAACACAGGTGTATTTGTGGCAGTGAAGCAGCACACCGATTCGGGTACCATGGTCTTGTGTGCCGTAAATCCTAGGGAAAGATTGCAAGACATGAGGAGGTTAATAACATTATCAAGAGGAGCCTCACAACAGCCGGATGCCCAGCAGTAAGGGAGCCACCCCAACTATGCCGATCTGATGGCAGCCAGAAGTGTCCAGATGGTATCACCCTTCAAGCCTGGACAGACGGGAAGCAGGTAGTGTGGGACTATACATGTGTATCTACCTTGGCTGATACCTATCTCCAATACACCAGGGAGGAAGGAGGGGCAGCTGCCAGATTCAGGGAGTCCCAAAAGTCTAGAAAATATGGAGAACTTGCCCATCATTATATGTTTGTTCCCATAGGCTCAGAGACCCTTGGCTCATGGGGAAAGAGTGCATCTAAATTCCTTAAGGAGCTGGGAAAAAGACTCATCATGGTAACTAGGGATCCCAGGGCAGCTAGTTTTCTGTTCCAGCGGCTCAGTGCGGCTGTTCAAAGGGGTAATGCCTGCTGTATTTTGGGCACACGCCCCAGCTCTGAGGAGCTGGATGAGATTTTCGCCTTATAATCGGTGATACATATATATATATATATATATAAATACATATAAATATATATATATATATATATATATATATATATATATATATATGTATATATTTATATAAATATATATAATAAGGTATCACCACTTGAACTGTTATGGGGACCCTCGTCCTCAGAGAAAAGAATAAACTTGCTTCAGGGAAAACTCAATATTCTCCCTGAAGCTGTTTGAGAATTTTCTCCTACCACCCCCTATATTATATATACATATATATTTTATTTAAAGACAAAATACATTGACAGAACATTCACAAAACTACGATACAAAGTAAAACAACATAGGTAACTCAGAGCTACATCTCGAATACTTCGTCCAGCTCCCCGGCGGTGGGCCGCGTGCCCAGAATGCTGCAGGCATTTCCTCTCTGGATCGCAACACTGAGTCTCTGGAAGAGGAAGCTGGTCGCCCTGTGGTCCTTGGTTTCTATGATGATGATATATATATATATATATATATATATATATATATATATATATATATATATATATATATATATATATATATATATATATATATATATATATATATATATATATATATATATATATAGGGAGGTACCATGCTTCAGGAAAAACTCGAGGTTTTTTCTGAACATTTTAGCACAGTCCCAGCTTACACTTCAGAGCTACGAAATGTACTCTACAGCTTTAAGTAATTTACATTACGACATGAATAAAGGCAAATATATTACAATCCTAAAAGAAATTTACATCGCAAAATAAAGATATTTACTTTCCAAAGTTTACATATTTTACTTTCATGACATTCAACCGGTTTTTTTTCTCGGCTCAGCCGTGGCAAACACAGCCATATACATGATTCTTCTCTCTTCATTTTTCTTCCGTACATCAAGAGGGAAGAATGTTGGGAGATCACAATAAGCATTTTATTTGCTTTAGTATCCATATACAATAAGAGGACTAGTATCTGAAGTCAGGATCTTCACCTGTTCAGGTTAAAATAGTTTTTCTGGATTCAGTTACATCAATTTTTGTAACTTTTTTAATCACATATAATCTTGTTAGGTAAAAGGACACAAGTGTAACTAATGCGACATTTTATTGTGGCAACGTTTCGCTCTCTATGAGCTTTGTCAAGCCACAATAAAATCTAGCATTAGTTGACAATTGTGTCGTCTTACCTAACATATTTTCAGTAATTTTACCAACATCATAACATATATAATCTTCACGAGATATTTTATATTATTCATTGATCACCTCCTTGTGTGGGTCAACACTCTCTTCTGTTGCTTCATTTCACTTATAATAATCTCATAGAGGGAAGAAAATACTTGGAGGTTTAAGTACTCAGCTGCATTATAACTCGAGTACGACATGAGGGAAATTCTTGGAGGAGGGAATATTTACTTTCTTATATTCCACTTCCAGCAGAAGGAAAATATTTGGTGTTGAGAGTATATACTTTATTTCACTTATAACAGAAGGATAACAACAGGAAAATGCCAGTATGAAAAGGCACATAATTTCTGTAATTCATGAAGAAAATGTTTATTGGTCAATGCAAGTATTTAATTCTCTTTTATAACAGTCTTTCACCATATGGAAAATGCCCCAAGGACACACTTATGTCCTTTATTTTCCTTATAATGCACGTACAGCAGGAGGAAGATGTCTGGTGTCACAGTAAGTCCTTGAGATGTATGTTTCCACAGTATATCCTCCCGCCTGGTAGTTACTGTCAACCTCCATCTCTACCAGGTTCTCCTTCCTCCCTCCCTCCTCTCATCCCGGCCCTCTCACCGACTCTCTCGTCCCTTTTAACCAAGCCTTTTCACCCCACTCTCTTATCCCTCTCATCATTGTCCCTGACCCTGGTTTCTCACCCAGCTCCAATCACCCTAGTTCTTTTACCCCGGCCATTTCTCCTCTCCCCATAATACCGGCCATCTCATAAAAAGAAAGAAAATAAAAAGCTCTGCTGCAATAACATTCACCCACTGAGCGCTTTACACTGTTAGATTTTACTGTAATGTGCTGTTGTCAGTCCCTCATTGGACTGTTTTTACAAGTGATATGATGTATGTGTTTAAGAGGAAGGACGGGGTACTCTCCGGCTCCTCAGGCTGTGTTATTTTTCAGTATAAGTCTCGGTGTGGTCATGGACCGGCTGCGGGGGTGTTGACCCCCGAAACACCCTTCAGGTATAATCCAGGTATACCTATACTAGACAGAGGTCTAGAGGTATATTGCAGTGCTGTGTGTCCACGTGTTCAGACATTGGAGGAAATAGTAGTAATAATAGAAGATACATAACAACGAGTTCAGGTTGAGATATCTGGTTGAGATATCAGGTTGAGATATCAGGTTGAGATATCAGGTTGAGATATCAGGTTGAGATATCTGGGGTATATGAAGGTGATGCATTATGTTACAAAAATGGCAGGTCATCATTTGGAAAAGGCCCGTGTCATGACTTTGTTTCTAGAGAAAATATTTACATGTGTGGCCAGCAGTAACGGCCTGGATGATCTGGCCTTGATTCACCGCGAGGCCTGATCATGGAACGTTCCGAGGGGGCGTTGACCTCAGAAACACTCTCCGGGTACACTCCACAGATGTCAGAGGACAGAATCGACAGATGACACAGGAAAAGGCACTTAAAGAAGAAGGCAATCTCTGTGAGGAGGGTAGAGGAAAGGGCGAGATAACCAATGTAATCTCCTGTAGTTGATGGAAAAGTAGACACAATGCAGTATAATGCGATCCTTTATCTACTACGTTTCGCCCACACAGTGGGCTTCAGGTCTCAAACTGATTTACCGGAGCAGGGAGCATAATGACGTGATGGGTCAATTGAGGGATGTTGAAGTTGACTGCAGAGAAGAGGATGGATTTAAGAAGGACCTGCCCGGCATGGACCAGTTGCTATGTAGGATAACGATGAAGTTTTCCTATCAAGAGGTTCAGCTATGCTGAACAAGCTGTTGCTTTGGTTGAAGCTGTAGGATATACTAAGTGACGACTCAAAGATCCTGCGACTCTGAGTGTCTTCTTCCCTGGCGATGGGTCTTGTTTCTCTGTAGTTAATTAAATTGTCGTGGAAGTTTCGGTGTAAAACACAGGCATTCGTCAAGTCGTCTAATATGTCGGCGTATTGATGTTCTGAAATGCGTGTTTGGAGGTCTCTGGATATCTCGCCCGTGTATAATTGGTTGCAATCGTTGCAAGAGATTATATATACCCCTGCAGAACATTGAACCTGGTGGTGTCTCCAGCTGGTGATGTCTTTGATTGTGGTGGATGTGGAGGTCGATACTTGGAATGCCACGTTTGGTTTTGGTATCCTGGTGAGAGTAGAAGTGGAGAAGATCGTGTTGGTTGGTCAGTTTTCGGTAGATTTTAAAACGGAGCTCGTGGTCAACTTTGTAGAGAACATCAAGGAAAGGAAGAGCGACGTCGACTTCTAGCGTAAACTGGATTGAGGACTCGACCTGGTTGAGCTTGTGTTTGAGAGCAGGAGCTTTGTAACGTGTGGGAGTTATGTTGAAAATGTTAACATAAGGAAGCCAGATGAATGAAGAAGGAATCATAGAGGAAAACCACCCGGCTTCTAGGTGTTCAATATATAGGTTCGCCAGTGCAGCGATATTTGCAAAGGAGAAACATGCGAAACCAACACAGTTCAACAAGGTCGATGAAATCGCTGGCTGGAACAGGAAGGTCGACGGACTCTTCAATTTTCCGGTACAGATCAATGGCTTTTGTACCCTGGTAAATAAGGATGTACGTCTAAGACTGAGAGTTTCTTTCTCCTGGAGTTAATGTTGAGGATGCGACTAAGGAGATCGCCAGAGTGTTTAAGATGTGCTCGAATGATTTTTGCCTAAGAATTTAGAAACATATTTAGCAAGAATCCCTGAGAGTTGAGGAGGAGGTACTACCTATTCCAGAGAAGACGGATTTCAGTGGAATCTCTGGACGCTGAGTTTTTGACAGGCCAGTTAGTTGGAAGGGCCAAGAAGCACTACACTACTGGTCCAGAGAGCCTTATCAGGTGGAGGGAGAGGTCGGCTGAATAGTTGAGAGGGTAGTTAACGTATATGCTGGATTATATAAGGTGGGATTTCTGTGGGTTGAAGGAGCATAGCGTATGTTCGTAGTATGTAGAGGAAATGTGCAAGTGGCCGAGCAAGCTGCATGTTTTGTCACTGGATTGGAAAACAACTGATTTTCAATTATTTTTTTTTCTTTACTGTTTTCAGGTGTGAAGAGGTAGGTTCTGTCTCAAATACATGGTCAGAAATGGTATAGAACCTAACATCCTAAGAGGCTCGGCAAATAAAAAAAATAATTTATGTTTTGAACAAAGAATTTGAGATTATTTTTCAAGCTTGAGTTCAAACTCCTTAATCATATTTAAGCAATTCATCAGCGGATCCAAGAGCTGTAGCTCAAGAGCTGGAAACAAACCCTGTCAAGCAAGGCTTGTTTCCGGCTGAAATATGCTTCAAATCGAGCAATACATTGTGAAGATATTTAAAATTTTACCGAAGACGCGACATTTTACCGCATGATTCACAACGCACCTTGGCAGCTCAATAACTTCGACTCGGTTACTGCCAGAGAGACACCAATAAACCAAACTATAAAACTCACTACAATTAGTCAATTTTGCCAGGGTTGTGTACTGTTACTACAGTTTTAAAAGAAAATAGTCTTTATTTTTCTGCTTATTTATGGACATAAGATTGCAACCAGCATCTCCAAAACACCTAACCGGAAATATATCAAATACTACTACTAGTAATTATAATAATAATAATAATCATCATCATCTTTTTTTCTACAAGTATATGATACAACTTATCATATAAAAAGCCCATTGTTATGAAGAGCATTTCTGGTAAATTTGGTTAATTTTGTCCCCAAGATACGACCCACACCAGTCCACTAACACTTACGTACCTACTTACTGCTAGGTGAACATTTATTTAAAGATTTTGTAAGATAATGGCCAAAAGTATAAGCACGAAAATCACAATACTGTCCAAAGTTTATGAAAAAAAAATCCGCACAAAAGTTTATTAACTTTCAAATACTGAAGACAAGGCTGCCGAGCTAAGCACTGCATTACACTGCCCAAGGCAAATGTTTACCAATTTAAAAAACATATATTGTAATGCCAGTTTGAGGTCAAAACCTCAGGGCCTAAACCTGCAACTCCCCTCATATTCAGTTCCACTATTAACAGGTCAGGAAACTTTTCGACGCATGCAAAAACTATCTAACGGGAAGAAATGAGTAATATGTTCCTGAAGGCGTTTGTGAAATATTTCTACAACTGAAACCCCTCAAGGAAGGTTCCTTGATGTTGGTGAGGGGCTCTTGATTTAGGGAATTGGATCTGTGCTCCAGTTCCCCGAATTAAGCCTGAATGCCTTCCACATTACCCCCCCCCCACGCGCTGTATAATCCTCCGGGTTTAGCGCTTCCCCCTTGATTATAATAATAATAATCTACAACTGAAAAATAAACTATTTTTTTTTTAAATTTAAATAGGCATTAGATTTTTTCAAGCGCTTAGTTACAAGTTCAGATTCTCACAAGGGTTTCAGAGGCGTTAGAGAAGGTGTACTGATTTTTTGCCACTTCGACAGTGCTTCGTAAGTACATATGATACTCCAAAGAAAAAAATGATTCAAATAGATACAAGGAGAAGCCACAATGTCCAGCAACAGTTTCAAGTTTCGTTTAACTAAGATGCACAGGCGTTCAATTTTATAAGTCAATCCGAAAATACTTTCACAAATTTCTTGGTGGAAACGAACCAACGGGAGAAGAAACAAACACGAAAACGGCTATAATAAATATTATCTAGAGGGAAATACCTATTTATTGCAGATAAATACAATTGTTTTAACATCCCTCGAAAAAAACATTCTCAAAATTTTTTACGAACGTTATATTCATCAAGGCGTATTTGGCCCAGCAAGTCTTCTCAATTCCCTTAAAATGTATTTTTAATGAGCTTCTCACATCCACGGGAGCATAATTAAAGCAATTAATCACTGCTGGGAGGAGTTTTGGACACCAAGACTGGCGTCCTGTGGAACAAAGTTGTGAAGGGAGAAAGACGAAATAAGTAGAAGTGTTTATTGGCGAAATCCATAAACACCTGTTTATTATACTCTGGACTTCGCCACGCGAATTTAGAACATGCAGCAGGCCTATTAGCCCATACCAGGCAGGTCCTTCTCAAACGCAAACTCCACTGACAAAAATATTTGCCCAACCCATTTTCAGTGCTACCTCAGCAATACGCATTGATAAACCTATTAACTCATAGATTCAAGAGCCACTTAAATCCAACCCCTTTCGCTCATATGTATTTATCTGATTTCTAAATCAGGTAGCTTTAAAATGAGAGTGGACAAATATGTGAGTGATAAGGGTTGGCTTTCATTAGTATCTGAGGTAATGAAGTTGATTCTTGGAAAGCTTTGGGAATAAGGCTGGACAAGTAAGAGGGTGGGAATGGTTGGTTTAGAGAAGAACTTGCCTAGTTTGGGCGAGTAGGCAGTGTTCCTCCATTCTTACGTCCTTAAGTTTGCCTACCCTACTGCATATGACACTTGTTTTGTGGGAGCATCTGGAGTGAGTATGTGATATATTCTATATATCTGCTTTGTCGAAACACGCACAATAGTATATCATCCATGTTCCATATTACAGTTTCACTGTCTAGTGCTATACTATTTTATATGGTATTTATATTATTGGAACTCCCTCAGTTGGAGCCTCTTCCGCATGACAGTTAAAATGTGGGAGCACACGTATGAGGCTCTCTTAGTCTGTATGAGAGCCATGCTGTGTGAACAAGTACAGTACAGGTACAGTACAAGTACAGTATAGATACAAGTAGGTTGGCCAGGACGGGTCCCGGCCCGGGTCTTCTCCATTTGGTGACCCGAGAGTGGCTCCTCACAGGGAAAGTGTCATCACGTTTTTATCGAGGCGGCGGGTGGGCAAGTATAATGTGAGTCTATAAATGATAACTGGCCATGGGTTCAATCCCCATCCGTTTCCTGAATTCTATATGATAGTTTCAATGTGAAAATCCCCGCAGTCTGCAGTTGCTCTGTTTTACATATTGCACTGCGGGAACACCCACAATATGCAGCTACCCACTTTTATATGATAGTTGCATTGTGTGAACGAATGCTAGCCGTTTCCCCGTCATGCTCCGTCCATCACACTGCACGGGTTTTGTACGTGAGGAAATGAAATCTGTCAGTCT
>NC_091312.1:38610930-38620930 GCF_038502225.1 Cherax quadricarinatus
CTGGCTGGCTGGCTGGGAGAGTCGCTGGCTAACTGGTTGGCTGGCTGGCCAGCCGGCCGGGCTGCCTGGCGGCAGCAGTGTTATTAGATGTTGGCAGAGGTGCTGCAGAACGTGAGGAGCGCTCTAACTACCCTGGTGCTCACAAGAGTGGTGAGAGAGGGAAGAGAGAGGGAGGAGAGAGAGAACAATGTGAGTATAATGAAAAGACAAATAGCAAGGCTTTTATGTTAGGAACTATCTACTTCTCTCTAAATTAAGGACTGTCGTATATTGCCTAGGTGTTTGAGGTAAAAGCAGGAAACCAGAAGGCTATCTCCCCACACTTCATTCCTGCGGCCAGCAAGATAAATGGCAGGTGGGAAAGAGTAGGGGCTTGAATATACCACATCTTATTTGAAAAATGGCATGGAATTTGCAGGAGAGATGAATGTGGATGGAAGGTATAAGATGCAACTATGGTTGTTAGGTAAGACACATATGCAACAGTTAGGTATCTTTATTTTGAAACGTTTCGCCTACACAGTAGGCTTCTTCAGTCGAGTACAGAAAAGTTGATAGAAGCAGAAGATACTTGAAGACGATGTAATCAGTCCATCACCCTTAAAGTTTTGAGGTGGTCAGTCCCTCAGTCTGGCGAAGAGCATTGTTCCGTTGTCTGAAACAATATGAAGTTGAAGTGACAGAATCGGGCCTTATATAGTGCCAGGAGGTGAGACGTAGGTTGATTTGGGAGAGCAGGTCCCTCTCAAACCCAGCCGTTCTCACTAGTAGAGGTTGTCGAAGTAGATGGTCTGTACCAAGATACCCTTGTGTTGCAGTGTCTGACAGAATGAACATTAAAATGGTATAAAATACCGACAGATTGTTAGGTAAGACACATATGCAACAGTTAGGTATCTTTATTTTGAAACGTTTCGCCTACACAGTAGGCTTCTTCAGTCGAGTACAGAAACTGTGTAGGCGAAACGTTTCAAAATAAAGATACCTAACTGTTGCATATGTGTCTTACCTAACAATCTGTCGGTATTTTATACCATTTTAATGTTCATTCTGTCAGACACTGCAACACAAGGGTATCTTGGTACAGACCATCTACTTCGACAACCTCTACTAGTGAGAACGGCTGGGTTTGAGAGGGACCTGCTCTCCCAAATCAACCTACGTCTCACCTCCTGGCACTATATAAGGCCCGATTCTGTCACTTCAACTTCATATTGTTTCAGACAACGGAACAATGCTCTTCGCCAGACTGAGGGACTGACCACCTCAAAACTTTAAGGGTGATGGACTGATTACATCGTCTTCAAGTATCTTCTGCTTCTATCAACTTTTCTGTACTCGACTGAAGAAGCCTACTGTGTAGGCGAAACGTTTCAAAATAAAGATACCTAACTGTTGCATATGTGTCTTACCTAACAATCTGTCTGTATTTTATACCATTTTAATGTTCAACTATGGTTGGTCTAGAAAAACATGTAAGCAAACACTAGGACATATTAGAAAACGTTTCGGTTCTGGGACTTTGAACGTTTCGGTTCTGGGACTTTGATCACTTCTAACATACAGAGGTTAAAAGGACAGTAAATATAGGTGGAGAGTGAGGTGTGAGTGACGCAAGGTGACCTGAAGAATACTATGTTGGGATGAGGACGGGATCATGTGACTCCTGTGTTGCTGGGTAGGTACTTTGCCTGGTTGCCAAGATACAACTATTGCTGTTTAATTAGGAATCCTTTGAAAAGTTACCTTCATTTCTTTATCTTCGTTCTTTTTCTTTCATAAACTTTTTCGATTTCATATCTCTCATAACTTGAGAATATCCAATCAGCTTCAAATTTTAAATAATTGTGTACTGTAACTAGGACCAAATTCTTGGGACAATTTATGGTGTCCCGTAGCTCGATTGCTAGTGCACCCAGCTCACACATTGAGGTCTGTGGTTCGATCCCCGGTACGGGTGGAAACATTAGGACGTGTTTCCTTAAAACACCTGTTGTCTATGTTCATTTATCAATAAAACAGGTACCTGGGTGTTAGTCGACTGGTGTGGGTTGTATCCTGGGGATAAAATTGACCTAATTTTCCCGAAATGCTCTGCATAACAAGAGGCTTTCTATATAGTAGTATGTCACTGATGTCAGCTAGACATGTATACCTTGTACATGTACTTGTAGAAATAAAGATTATTATTACTGTTACTATTATTATTATTATTATTATTGACTTTTTCACGTGCCCCATGATCAAATATGTTGAGCGCTCTCCCAGCATCCTGTAAGGGCTCAGATAACATCCAAAACCTTCACTGACGCAACTTCAAGCGTTTAAAAAAGGTGCCTAAAAATTCGACGGCTTCAATATTTAATAGCTGATGCATCTTAGAGCCAGGATGGTGCACATTAAATTTCATTTGTACGCAAATTTAGTGGTGTAGTAAAATAGTAAAACAGAAAAACTTGGAATCGATCGAATCCGTGATATAACCGGAGAATGATTCATCAGATAGTCTTCAAATTTACGACAATGGTGTAGTTTCGTAAAATAAAATTCACTCTGCGAGCTTCAAAATAATATTGACGACGCATTCTATAGGAACTTTGATAGACCATAAGTTTGGTTTGAGTCCGGGAAAATTTTGAAATTATACTGAAATTGTTAATAAAAAAGAAAAACTTGCATCAAAGGAATATGATCAGTTATTGATGAATGACTCTTCTGATCGGTTTCAAACTTTTACTCTTGGTGGGCGTCATTAAAACACAGTCTGTCAGTTACCTTAAGCTATGCAAGTACCAATTTGCCAATTTATTAAGCAATTTTTTTCCAAAGTAATAGCTAAAGAATGATTCTTCAGATCAGTTTTAAACCCACAAGCTGTTGTATCTTAATGAGAAAAATTGCTGGATTAATTGTGTTTTGTGTGGATTTCAATTTGCCATTTTTGCCATTATTATTCTGTATAGCCCCTCACACGGCTATAACGAATTTTAAATAGAATACAAATGAGAAAAGAAAATTGGAAAAAATTATGTTATATGCACTATGCTTATGTAATACTAACTTATTTTGTAACTCATCAGTCTTAGAGGAAAGTTTCGATTGATTTTTACTTGTGTAAGTTACAATTGGCTTTTTTTTTAAAGAATTTCAAAACCTTGAAATACTGCACTTCATGTGATAATTTATGAGTGTCACATGTGATTAACTTCAGGCTTTCAATGTTCGTAATTTGACTGTGCAAAATATGAGCGTGTCGGGCTTAATGTATGTAGTTTCTTTGGTCCCTCTGAAAGATTTTAATTAGACTTGGTCTTCGTTTGTCCTAATTTACCATATGTACTGAAATTTGGTGATTAGTTTCCATGTGATGACTCGTGAATGCCCTTTCTGATTTCTTTCAAAAATCAAAGCTAATATTTACCTGTATTATCAGCTTACGCAGCACTCTGCACTGTTCCAACCGTGTGCATTGAAGCAGAGGAGAATGGGGTTATTGGATAAGGGGATCCATTTCTCAGATCAGTCACCCACCGAATTAATTCTAATTTGTACTGTTTCTATGGTAACTGCTTCACCGTATACCACTGCTATGATTCTCATTACCATCAAATTTTACCACTACTGTTTTTGGTTGACTTGTTAGCTGGTCAGTATTATGAAGCTGCTGAACAAACGTCAGGAATCCACTGATATCAATAAGCCACATTTATTGGCAGAGAGAATTAAAAAATAATGATATTCACTCGTGTGCGTGAGCATTCTTTAACAAAATTCAGTGGCATTGCGAGGTCACCCGACCTAACAGTTTGTGACTTCTTTCTTTGGGGGTACGTGAAGAGCACAGTTTACGTACCGCCACTACCTGCAAGCCTGCAGGAGAAGAAAATTTCGATCATTGAAGCAGTTAGCATGATAACACCTGATATGATGCAGAGCGTCTGGACCAAACTGGACTATCACGTGACGCACACTAAGTGCGTTTAATGTTATCCTATACCACATGAAACTGAATGAAATCCTGCATCTGAAGCTTCTGACTGTGAAAGATTATTACAATTAAGTTACATGTTATACCTGTTTGAAATCAGGGAGTGTTTTCGTCGACACCCATAATATATATAATATATATATATATATATATATATATATATATATATATATATATATATATATATATATATATATATATATATATATATATATATATATATATATATATATATATATATATATGTCGTGCCGATTAGCAAGAACTCATTTAAAATTAAGTCCTTTCTGAAATTTTCTTTTATACGTTTAAAGATATATTTTTTTCATTAATGTTAATGTAAAATTTTTAATTTTGTACCAAAAGGAACTTAGAAAACTTACCTAACCTTATTATAAAAAGAACAATTTATTTTAGCCTAACCCAACTAAATATATTTTAGATTTGTTTACAGTAGGAGGCCTGGTCACAGACCGGGCCGCGGGGGCGTTGACCCCCGGAACTCTCTCCAGGTAAACTCCAGGTAAACAGTAATTTAATACTAAACAAACACAGTGAAATATATTTTTCTCGTTAGGTTTAGAATGATTTTGGCGAAATTATTGCATATACAAATTTTCACTTGTCCTATATGGCAAGATGAGCGTTGCTATTTAAGCCAAGATAGCAAGTTCTGCCTATTCGGCACGACATATATATATATATATATATATATATATATATATATATATATATATATATATATATATATATATATATATATATATATATATACATATATATAAATATATATATATATATATACTTGTAGAAAGTAATTCGTGTATTTATTCTACAAAAAGTAATAATAATGAGAGAAAATATGGTATAGGACGGGATCAACAATTTTGATCTCTGTTGGTCGGGGTCCCTGTTGCCTCCGAAATTTTTTTCCTCCCGAATTCGAAATTACATTTCACCTCAACATTTCGAGTTTTTATTTGGCAGTCACGAGTAATGCAGACTGTGTCAGGCGCGAAGTCTTTTTCCTTTTTTTGTTTTTTACAGCTTCAATAGACAGCCTTTTTTTTTTTTTGAGAATATATACGTGGAAATATTGCGGCCTTTTTTAAGTAAAGATTTGCGAGTTTTCTCATTACTTGGGACAGTTTTTTCTTGTTGTTAAAATGTTGAGATGTGATTTTTTATTGTCTATTGTTGACGTATTATTGGTTGATGTTGACTGATGCTGAGACGGTACATACTGCTGACTATTGCTGAAGTATTATTTACTGTGTGATGCTGAGACGGTATTAATTGTTCTTAGACGTTGAACTTTTTTTCTGGCCTGTTGATGAAATGTTATTTTTTTTAAATGCATTTGATGATATTTTATTTGTCTTTATCGACGGTCTACTCATTCGTGAATGTTAATGAGCACTGCAGTGTCATGTCTGCGGATATGACACTGCAGTGCTGTCTGTCAAACTTTCCTACAGTAAAAAAATCGTAGCCCAGTGGTCCTGCTACCGCTCAGAACCACGGTTCAAATCCCGGTCCATTCTTTTGTTTATCCATTGACTGTCGTTCATTATGACTTATCTTAAGGTCATATATATATATATATATATATATATATATATATATATATATATATATATATATATATATATATATATATATATATATATATATATATATCAAACACCTCAACTACTGGAAACGCTTAGAAGCACTTGACGTGTACTAGCTGGAACGCAGGAGAGAGAGAGATTTATCATAATCTACACTTGGAAAATCTTAAAAGGAATTGTCCCTAATCTGCACACAGAAATCACTCCCTACGAAAGTAAAAGACTGGGCAGGCAATGCAAAATACCCCCAATTAAAAGTAGGGGCGCCATTGATACACTAAGAGAAAACACAATAAGTGTCCGGAGCCCAAGACTGTTCAACAGCCTCCCACCAAGCATAAGGGGAATTACCAATAGGCCCCTGGCTGCCTTCAAGAGGGAGCTGGACAGATACCTAAAGTCGGTGCCGGATTAGCCGGGCTGTGGTTTGTACGTTGGACAGCGTGCGGCTAGCAGTAGCAGCCTGGTTGATCAGACCCTGATCCACCGGCAGGCCTCTCTAGAAAGGCGTAGAATTAGGGAGGATATGATCGAGGTGTATAAATGGAAAACAGGAATAAATAAAGGGGATGTAAATAGCGTGCTGAAAATTTCCAGCCAAGACAGGACTCGCAGCAATGGTTTCAAGTTGGAAAAATTCAGATTCAGGAAGGATCCAGGAAAGTACTGGTTTGGTAATAGAGTTGTGGATGTGTGGAACAAACTCCCGAGTACCGTCATAGAAGTTAAGACCTTTGTGTAGTTTTAAAAATAGGTTGGATAAATACATGAGTGGGTGTGGGTGGGTGTGAGTAAGACCTGACTAGCTTGGGCTACGAGGTCTGGTGCCGTGCTCCTTCCTTAAGTGGAAGTGACCTACGAGTGGGTCCCGCCTCTTCTGTCGTCTTCAAGATTTTCTGCGCCTTACCTTTGACAGTTCAAAAGTCTCCATTCTGATGCATCAGTTTCACATTGTTCCAGACAATGGACCGGAACTCCTATCCAGGCTGAGGGACTGACCACCTCAAAACTCTTTACATCCCCACTGCTTCTGCTGTCTCCTCTCTATTCGAGTAGAAGAAACGTTTCGAGAAAAAGATACCTAACTGTTGCACATGTGTCTTATTTATTTAACTCAACTTAACATAGAAATTGGTTACTATGTGAATGTGAGACAAACTCGTAGTATCTAACGAAGAATAAAAATTAAAAATACCGTGACTGGAACATTACACAAATAACTCGCTCATAGGAAAATGAGACTTATGATGACGTTTAGGTCTCACTTGGTCTAGTTAATGGTCCGTCAGACCGAAATGTCGCCATTAGTTTCATTTTCCCATGTACGGGTTATTTGTGTATTGTACCTAACAGTGTGGCAGCTCAGGCATCTCGTCTTGCAGTATTTAAGAGTTCACTAACCTCGTGGGAATTAAAAATCCAAGAAAAATAAAAGCGAGATTTCAATATTTCTCAGTTTTCTTGTTGCAAATCTTTTTAAAAATTTCCCCAATCCTCCAAGGGAAAAAACCCAGTGTTTTTTAGGAAAGTTCTATTTAAAAAAAAAAATACAAAATTGGCACGTTCAAAACTCAAATTCGACACAAAAATTATTCCAATTATGATGCACAAAGCCGATCAGAAAAGGCATTTTTTAATTATTACATGAAAACCAGTTTAACAAAATTAGCGATTTATTATTTACATAGGTCAAAGTGAAAGCCAAACTCTCCTTTAATAGAGGCCATTTTGAGGGGGTGGGAGTTTGTTTGATAAGAATGGACGCAAAAATGAATGGTCGAGATAGTATAAATGGGTGAATGCTCGTTGAGTAAGGGTCGAGCATCGTTTCCTATCTACCCTTCTTCTCTTGCCTCCACCCACGATTACAAATTAATCGACAGAGCCACACTCTCCCCGAAGGTCAAGCATCCGAGTGGACTGCTTGGGTCATCTCTCCTCTGCTCTCCTCTCAGCGTTCGATTCCTCTTTGATTCCTGGCTCTCTTTCTCTGTATCTTCTCATGGTGGGAGTTAACAAGGGACTCTCCTAGCGAGTGTTAAATTACTTGACTTTCTGCTAACACCAAGTCTAAATATGGAATTCCACTTCTGTTTCTTTTAATATTCTAAGTGTCGGGTTTTTATTAATGTAATCGGAGCTGAGTTGACTTATGTTTGAGTTGACTTACATAAATATTGTAAGTCCACACCAATTCCTATACAAACCTTCTGTCTTGCATGTGACTGCAAATCCGGGATTTTAACTTTCGTCTATTATTTTGTTTTTCAGCTTTGTGGATCGACTTGGATCATTTGACACAGGCGAGACAAGTCGGGCAGCTAGATCTATGCAATAGATATGTGAATTCACCTCATTCTTAACCTCTAACTTTTGTATTTACTATCTGTTGTCTTCAAAACCATCGAGTACGTAAACCAGTGTTTACTTACCCTTAGTCAACTAACGGTGAAACAACAACCCTTGGCGTCTGTGCTCTCCGTCTCGTGATAACTTTTACATAAATTATTAGTTTACTTCTCCTAAGATCGATTATTTTTACCTGTTATAATTTATTTTTCTATTTTCTTTTCATAAGAAGGAAGGGCCCTTTCAAAT
This sequence comes from Cherax quadricarinatus, assembly GCF_038502225.1. Taxonomy (NCBI): domain Eukaryota; kingdom Metazoa; phylum Arthropoda; class Malacostraca; order Decapoda; family Parastacidae; genus Cherax; species Cherax quadricarinatus. The sequence continues at coordinate 38,619,130 of NC_091312.1, forward strand.
ATCTTTGAGGATCTGAAATGGCTGTTATACCTTCACAAATCGCTGAAAGTTTGAAGCTTATCAGAAAAGGCATTCTTCAGAATTTGTTCTGAATCCAACAGTTCAAATTTTTCATCTGACCAGAGCTTATAGTGAGTCTTCCTACTTATGAACTACATCAGCGGTGATAGTTTGAAGCCGATATGGCGAGGCGTCCTTTAGCTATTGAAAAAAATATCACTGTTTATTTAAAAATAAACTGAAAAATTGAAATTTATGGAGAAGAGAAAGACACCAGGACTAATACATTGAAATCGATCATAATAGAGCTTTTTCTGTTTTCTCACTAATTCCAACGATTCCAAGTTACGTAACAAAAGAATCCTTTGACAAATTTGCCTGCATGTAAACTAAACTTAACAGCAAGTATCCTGGCCGAACGATATATCAGTTCAAACTGCAATAAAAGCAGGTATCACCATGAAGTGGTTAAGCGAATGTTAGACATCGTCTAACCACTACAGTCTATCAACAGTGACCTGTGCAAGACCAGAAATTGCTGTCTGCCTCTATCTGGGAGGAACCTGTGATACTCTGTGGGATCTGCAATGTCTTGCCTTCAAAAATAAACTTTTCTTAACAATGATGAATAAAGTTGTGGCTGACCAAAACCAACTTTACTCTTGACGTGGAATCTCTACAAAGACCAACATCGTAGCGGCTGGAACACCAGAAAAAAACTCGTCAATATAGTTACAGTTCAACTGTGAAATAAAAAAAGTGCTATTATAGAGCTTTCAGGAAGAAGTGATTGTTCTCAGCTTGTAAATCGGAGATGGAAACTATATAACTTTTCAGTTCCAACCACTGTACTGTGACTTTTATTCTTAAATGATTCAGTGGGAAATGAGAGGCTGATACCATCACAATCGATATCTCTTGGTCACATTCCATTACGTGAACAGTAAAAGTGATATAATTATTACACTCACAATACAGAACTGGCACCTTGTGGGCCAGTTCTGTATTGTTCTGTAGGTTGAGGGACTGATTACCTCATTCTTCTCCTGTTCTTCAGGCTTCTCTTGTGTATGGACTGATGAAGCCACTGTGTGGCGAAACGGGAGTTAATTCTTGGGTAGCTTTGGGTAAAGGTCGTTTCGCTAAGGACCTGCCTTGTATGGGCCAGTAGACCTTCTGCAGTGTTCCTCCATTCTTATGTTCTTATATAGCGTAACAGGAAGAAAATATTCCCGAACAGTCACTAAAATAAAGTCTCTGGCAGCAGGTAAAGAAAGAAAAATGAAAAACATCGCAATGATAATGAAGTGTAAGAAATAAACAACACCTGGGGACTGAGAGGTCGTTAGATGAGATCCAATGAAGGGAAGGAATTCCCAGTTACTTGGAAAAAGAGCCCCATCCAAGTATTTAGAAGACAGAAAGCTTGTAAACAATTGTGAAGATAACTGAGCCGGTGGCAGTAAGTTCCCCTCAGCGTGCGTGTGTCAGTGAAGATAACTGAGCTGGTGGCAGTAAGTTCCCCTCAGCGTGCGTGTGTCAGTGAAGATAACTAAGTTGTTGGCAGTAAGTTCCCCTCAGCGTGCGTGTGTCAGTGAAGATAACTAAGTTGTTGGCAGTAAGTTCCCCTCAGCTTGCGTGTGTCAATGAAGATAACTAAGTTGTTGGCAGTAAGTTCCCCTCAGCTTGCGTGTGTCAGTGAACATAACTGAGCTGGTGGCAATAAGTTCCCCTCAGCCTGTGTTTGTCAGTGAAGATAACTGAGCCGGTGGCAGTAAGTTCCCCTCAGCCTGCGTGTGTC
>NC_091312.1:38623430-38685930 GCF_038502225.1 Cherax quadricarinatus
CGACATTCCCTTGAGCTCTGGGACTAGCCTTGTTGCAAACCTTTGTACTTTCTCTAACTTCTTGACGTGCTTGACCAGGTGTGGGTTCCAGACTGGTGCTGCATACTCCAGTATGGGCCTAACATACACAGTGTACAGTGTCTTGAACGATTCCTTATTAAGGTATCGGAACACTATTCTCAGGTTTGCCAGGCGCCCGTATGCTGCAGCGGTTATTTGGTTGATGTGTGCCTCCGGTGATGTGCTCGGTGTTATGGTCACCCCAAGGTCTTTCTCCCTGAGTGAGGTCTGTAGTCTTTGTCCACCTAGCCTATACTCTGTCTGCGGTCTTCTTTGCCCCTCCCCAATCTTCATGACTTTGCATTTGGCTGGATTGAATTCGAGAAGCCAGTTACTGGACCACATGTCCAGCCTCTCCAGGTCTCTTTGCAGTTCTGCCTCATCCTCGTCCGATTTAATTCTTCTCTTCTCATCAACTTCACGTCATCTGCGAACAGGGACACTTCAGAGTCTATTCCTTCCATCATGTCGTTCACATATATCAAAAATAGCACTGGTCCTAGAACTGACCCCTGTGGGACCCCGCTCGTAACAGGCGCCCACTGTGATACCTCTTCACGTACCATGACTCGTTGCTGCCTCCCTGTCAGGTATTCTCTTATCCATTGCAGTGCCCTCCCTTTTACGTGCGCCTGATCCTCCAGCTTCTGCACTAATCTCTTGTGGGGATCTGTGTCAAAGGCCTTCCTGCAGTCTAGGAAAACGCAATCTACCCACCCCTCTCTCTCGTGTCTTACTTCTGTTACCTTGTCATAAAACTCCAGGAGGTTTGTGATACAAGATTTGCCTTCCATGAACCCATGCTGGTTTTCATTTACAATCTTGTTCCTTTCCAGGTGTTCGACCACTCACCTCCTGATGATCTTCTCCATGACTTTGCACACAATACATGTCAGAGACACAGGTCTGTAGTTTAGTGCCTCGATTCTGTTTCCTTTCTTAAGTATGGGGACTACATTAGCTGTCTTCCATTTCTCAGGTAGTTGCCCAGTTTCAAGGGATGTGTTGAAGAATGTGGTTAGAGGCACGCACAGCATCTCTGCTCCTTCTCTAAGGACCCATGGGGAGATGTTGTCCGGTCCCATCGCCTTTGAGGTGTCAAGGTCACTTAAGAGCTTCTTCACCTCCTCCTCAGTTGTTCGTATGTCATCCAACACTTGTTGGTATATTCCCTCTTGATGTTCCCTTCTGTGCTGTCTTCCCACAGCCCTTCCAGTCTCTACTGTAAAAACATCCTTAAATCTCCTTTTCAGCTCCTCACATACCTCCTGATCATTTCTTGTGAGTTTTCCACCTTCTGTCCTTAATCTGATCACCTGGTCTTTGACTGTTGTCTTCCTCCTGATGTGGTTATACAACAGTTTCGGGTCAGTCTTGATTCTCGATGCTATGTCATTTTCATACTGTCGCTGGGCCTCCCTCCTAACCTGTGCGTACTCATTCCTGGCTCTGCGACTGATCTCCCTATTTTCGTGTGTTCTCTGCCTTCTGTACTTTTTTCATTCTCTATTGCACTTTGTTTTTGCCTCCTTACACCGTCGGGTAAACCAGGGGCTCGTTCTGGTCTTCCCGTTGTTACTGTTGCCCTTGGGAATAAACCTTTCCACTGCCTCCTTGCATTTTGTTGTTCCATATTCCATCATTTCATTTACTGGCTTTCCTGCCAGTTCTCTGTCCCACTGGACCTCCCGCAGGAAGTTCTTCAACCCTATGTAGTTCCCTCTTTTATAGTCAGGCTTTTCCCTGTCAACTCCTGTTATTCTCTCCACTTGCAGCTCTACTACGTATTCAAAGCACAGAACCACGTGGTCGCTAGCTCCTAGGGGACTCTCATACTTGATGTCCTCAATATCTGAGCTGCCCAGGGTGAACATAAGGTCCAATCTTGCTGGTTCATCCTCCCCTCTCACTCTGGTAGTGTCCTTAACATGTTGGCGCATGAGGTTTTCCAGCACCACGTCCAACATCCTGGCTCTCCATGTTTCGGGACCCCCATGTGGCTCCAGGTTTTCCCAGTCAACCTCCCTGTGGTTGAAATCCCCCATAACCAGCAACTTTGCTCTGCTTGAGTGAGCTCTTCTTGCCACCTCAGCAAGCGTGTCCACCATTGCTCTGTTGCTCTCTTCATATTTCTCTCTTGGCCTCCTGCAGTTCTGTGGTGGATTATACATCACTGCAATGACCACTTTGTGTTCCCCAGACTGAAGTGTACCTGCTATGTAGTCTCTTTCTCCCGTCTCATCTATTCCTTCCATTTTCTCGAATTTCCATCTGTTTTTTACGAGCAGAGCAACCCCACCTCCCCCCCTGCCCCTTATGTCTTTTCTCATGGCCTGGTATCCTGGTGGGAAGATTGCATCTGTTATTGTCTCCGTGAGTTTTGTTTCTGTAACTGCTATGATGTCTGGGGACTTCTCATTGATTCTTTCTTGCCATTCCTCATGTTTATTCGTTAATTCATCTGCATTTGTGTACCAAACCTTCAACTTCTGTTCTAATACTGTAACTGTGGTGCGGGGGGTGGAAACAGAGGGATTGGTGTGTGATGGTTGGTTTGGATTGTTCAGTTGCCTTGGGGGTGTCGTGGCTGGAGTCCTTCTGCAGGTGTTTCTAGGGGGTGCGCTTGTCCTTCCATTTGATCCTGGGCTATTCTGCTCTCCTTTTTCATTTCCTCCCATTTCTCCTTTCGTTTTTGAACTCTCCCTTTCATTGTCTTCCTTTCGTCCTGTGTTCTGTCTCGTTCGAGGTACACACTCCGGAACTCCTGCTTGCCTCTCAGCCGTGCTTTCTCCTGCAGGATCATGGTTCGGGTTGATTCTGCCTTGAAAATTACTTTGAGAGGTCGATTTCTTTTCTTTGTGAACCACCCAATTCTCCAAAAATTTGCCACCTGGGTCATGTCCCCCTCGCCTATCACCTTCATGATATCTTCAATCGCTTTTTTCTCCTCCTGCTTTCTTTCATCATAAGTTTCCCCTTTAGCTTCGTCTAGCCCATAGACAAACACGGATCTCTCCCTTTCCACCTCCCACTGTGACTCCCATTGCATCCTCTGATGTGTTTTAGTTCCTTCTCGTGGAATGTTCCTTCCTTCAGTCCCTTCCCTAGTTATGGCCCCTATGCTTCTTGGTTTATCCTTCCTGCTCACCTGCTCCTGGCCCCCACAGGTATCTGGTAAGGTCCTTGCACATGTCCTAGTTCCTTCAATGTCTTCCAACCTCTCATTCTGTCCTAGTGTGCTCCCTGCCTTTGTTTTGGCCCCATGTGGGTTTGACAGGACCTCTGCATACAGTTTAGTTTCCATGCTTCCTTCAGACCTGTTGTCTGTGTTTGATGTAGCCATTGCCGATGCTACTTCTGTAATATCTTTGTCTCTGTGCTGTTTCAGATGTCTCAGCTCCTCTTCTAATCTCTCTATCTTGATTTCTGCTGCTGTGGCCTGTTGCTTCCACCTTCTGCATTCTGCTGCTAACCTCTCTTCCATCTTCCTTTCCAGCTCATCTAGTCTCCTTCCCCAGTCTTCCTCCCTTTTTATTGAGCTCTACCTCCCATTCCTCCCTCCCAGATTCGTCCTTGGAGCCCCTTGTCCTCATCCTGGTTAGGGGAAGGGGAATAGATGGTTAGGAGAGGGGATGGATGGTTGTGGGGGAGGGGGAGGATGGTTATTGGAGGGGTAGAGATAGTTGGGGGAGGGGGTTAGATGGTTTGGGGGAGAGAGGGGATGGATGGTTATGGGGGAGGGGGAGGATGGTTATTGGAGGGAGGGAGGTAGTTGGGGGGGTTAGACGGTTTGGGGAGGGGTTAGGTGGCTTGGGGGAGGGGTAGGTGGCTATGGTGAGGTGGTTAAGGAAGGGGGAGAGGTGGTTAGGGGAGGGGGGGTACGTGTTTGTGTCAAGTGTTTGTGTCAAGTGGTGGAGGGTGTGTGGGTGTGTGTGTGTGTGTGTGTGTATGTGCGTGTGTGTGTGTGTGCCAGTATTTTTGGTTTAGAGAACTATAACCGAACCAAGTTTCATAAAAGATAGTATGGCTTTTAATATGAATATTAGTTCATGGTTATATAAATTAGATTCATTTATAATTAAAAAAAATTGTGAGGAATATGATCTATGCCTGACATGTCAGTCATAAATTTCACTAGACATGTGACCTAACAAAACTCCCACACTCGGTGTGCTGAGTCAGCTGTAAGGTCATATGTGAGGTGACATCTCAGCCTTCTGCTGTCCTATTTTTTTTATAGTCCCTTGATTATGTGAGAAATAAAGAAAGTGCTTGGAAATTAACTATTCTTTGTCACAACGGTTATTTTACATATTGTGATATATATTGACAAAAAAAAACCAGGAACTGTTGTCTGTATATTTCGACCTCGACCGGAGGTCCTCTTCAGCAGACCTTGAATGGTGGTCGAAATTGATAAGTAATCATTCTATCTAAATTTCTACAGAAAATTCTCGAAAGGTTTTATATATAAATTGGTTCATGCTTGTTGTAGGCCTACTGTTGCTACCGTTACTGTGGCTGAGCTACTGCTGTTACTATTACTGTTGAAGATTAAGACACATGTGTAGCAGTTGGGTATCTTTATTGATGTAATCAGTCCATCAGCCTTGGAAAAAAGTATCTGAGGTGGTCATTCCCTCAGCCTGGAGAAGAGTTCAGTTCCACAGTAATGGAGGTGTAATTTGTTTTTCTTTTCTCTATTTCAAGTGCATTTATTATTGTTGCTAAGCACTTGTTGCTTTCTTGGTTGTTTGTAAGCCTCTGTTACATGTGTTTTCCTGCATTTTCCTTACCTCCTGTTACTTGTTCTTGTCAATTTCTGCATCGCTGTTGTAAGTGGCATTTGTTTGTACATAAAACTCGCAGTGCTGTTACTTCTTGACCAGCTTAGTACAGCACTGACGGTAGGTATAGCACAATCACAGTACTACAATCATGGTCAAATACAGAACAACAAGTATGGTACAATGCGGAACTACCAGCATGGTACAGTGCAGAACTATCAGCATGGCACAGTGCAGAACTACCAGCATGGTACAGTGCAGAACTACAAGCATGGTACAGTGCAGAACTACCAGGATGGTACAGTGCAGAACTACCAGCATGGTACAGTGCAGAACTACCAGCATGGTACAGTGCAGAACTACCAGCATGGCACAATACATTACTACTGGCAGAGCATAATACAGCACTTCCAGCGTGGTACAATTACATCACTACCAACATGGTATAATGCAATACTACAAACATGGTACAATACAGTGTTACAAGCAAGGTACAATACAGCAGTAGCAGCGTGACACAATGCAGCACTGCAAGCATGACATGTCACAGCAGTACTAGCATTGTATAATGCATCCCTACTAGCATGCATGGCACAATACAGTATAACTAACATTGTACTTTACAACACTACTAGCATGGCACATTACAACACTGCCAGCATGGCACATTACAACACTACCACATGGCACATTACAACACTACCACATGGCACATTACAACACTACCACATGGCACATTACAACACTGCCAGCATGGCACATTATAACACTACCACATGGCACATTACAACACTACCAGCATGGCACATAACAACACTACCACATGGCACATTACAACACTACCAGCATGGCACATTACAACACTACTAGCATGGCACATTACAACACTACCACATGGCACATTACAACACTACCACATGGCACATTACAACACTGCCAGCATGGCACATTACAACACTACCACATGGCACATTACAACACTACCACATGGCACATTACAACACTACCACATGGCACATTACAACACTGCCAGCATGGCACATTACAACACTACCACATGGCACATTACAACACTACCACATGGCACATTACAACACTGCCAGCATGGCACATTACAACACTACCACATAGCACATTACAACACTACCACATGGCACATTACAACACTACCACATGGCACATTACAACACTGCCAGCATGGCACATTACAACACTACCAGCATGGCACATTACAACACTACCACATGGCACATTACAACACTGCCAGCATGGCGCATTACAACACTGCCAGCATGGCACATTACAACACTACCAGCATGGCACATTACAACACTACCAGCATGGCACATTACAACACTACCACATGGCACATTACAACACTACTAGCATGGCACATTATAACACTACCAGCATGGCACATTACAACACTACCACATGGCACATTACAACACTACCAGCATGGCACATTACAACACTACTAGCATGGCACATTACAACACTACCACATGGCACATTACAACACTACCACATGGCACATTACAACACTGCCAGCATGGCACATTACAACATTACCACATGGCACATTACAACACTACCAGCATGGCACATTACAACACTACCACATGGCACATTACAACACTACCAGCATGGCACATTACAACACTACTAGCATGGCACATTACAACACTACCACATGGTACATTACAACACTACCACATGGCACATTACAACACTGCCAGCATGGCACATTACAACACTACCACATGGCACATTACAACACTACCACATGGCACATTACAACACTACCACATGGCACATTACAACACTGCCAGCATGGCACATTACAACACTACCAGCATGGCACATTACAACACTACCACATGGCACATTACAACACTGCCAGCATGGCACATTACAACACTACCAGCATGGCACATTACAACACTACCACATGGCACATTACAACACTGCCAGCATGGCGCATTACAACACTGCCAGCATGGCACATTACAACACTACCAGCATGGCACATTACAACACTACCAGCATGGCACATTACAACACTGCCAGCATGGCACATTACAACATTACCACATGGCACATTACAACACTACCAGCATGGCACATTACAACACTACCACATGGCACATTACAACACTACCAGCATGGCACATTACAACACTACTAGCATGGCACATTACAACACTACCACATGGCACATTACAACACTACCACATGGCACATTACAACACTGCCAGCATGGCACATTACAACATTACCACATGGCACATTACAACACTACCACATGGCACATTACAACACTACCACATGGCACATTACAACACTGCCAGCATGGCACATTACAACACTACCAGCATGGCACATTACAACACTACCACATGGCACATTACAACACTGCCAGCATGGCGCATTACAACACTGCCAGCATTGCACATTACAACACTACCAGCATGGCACATTACAACACTACCAGCATGGCACATTACAACACTACCACATGGCACATTACAACACTACTAGCATGGCACATTATAACACTACCAGCATGGCACATTACAACACTGCCAGCATGGCACATTACAACACTGCCAGCATGGCACATTACAACACTGCCAGCATGGCACATTACAACACTACCACATGGCACATTACAACACTACCACATGAAACATTACAACACTGCCAGCATGGCACATTACAACACTACCACATGACATATTACAACACTACCACATGGCACATTACAACACTACCACATGACACATTACAACACTGCCAGCATGGCACATTACAACACTACCACATGGCACATTACAACACTACCACATGGCACATTACAACACTACCACATGGCACATTACAACACTGCCAGCATGGCACATTACAACACTGCCAGTATGGCACATTACAACACTACCAGCATTGCACATTACAACACTACCAGCATGGCACATTACAACACTACCAGCATGGCACATTACAACACTATCAGCATGGCACATGACAACACTACCAGCATGGCAAATGACAACACTACCAGAATGGCACATTACAACACTACCAGCATGGCACATTACAACACTACCAGCATAGCACATGACAACACTACCAGCATGGCACATAACAACGCTACCAGCATGGCACATTACAACACTGCCAGCATGGCACATTACAACACTACCAGCATGGCACAATGCAGTGCCACAAACATGATACAATAAGCGGCTTAACTTGGGGAAGAGGAACGTTATGTGGTGGAGGCTTGCGTTGCCAATCCCCAATTAGGGAAATACAACGTTTCTCTTTTTGAAATAGAATAGTTCCTCTTTCTCTCTCTCTCTCTCTCTCTCTCTCTCTCTCTCTCTCTCTCTCTCTCTCTCTCTCTCTCTCTCTCTCTCTCTCTCTCTCTCTCTCTGTCTCTCTCTCTCTTCTAAATAAATGACTCGAGCCCTGAATGCAGAATGCCACAAAATGCCTCAGAGTGAGACTGTATACATACATTCTATTTTTTCATTCGAATGCGTTAGTCCATCCTTTTGGAACAGGATTCAGGTAACTCGAGAGAGTCTTTCAGAAACGAGAGTGGAGTTCAACCCTAAGAAATGTACAGAAATTTAGAATTCTGAGACTTCCTTTTGACTAGCGGCACGAAGCAAAAAAAAAATTATTGTACTTATAACGAATTAGTCTTATAGTCATCTAAAGTGATAAACCCCTGAGGGTCATTCAGTAATGAAAATAAAAAAAATATATGGGGTAGGAATAAGGGAACTAAACCTTAAAATAATAAAGACGAAGAGTATCAAGGTGGAGGTGGTCACGAAGTAGAATATTCTCATTGGACTCGACAGAGAACGGAGAGAGACAGATGGTGTTGTAGTGTTTTGTGAGAGTATAGGAGGGTGTTGGAGTGTTTTGTGAGAGTATTGGATGGTGTTGAAGTGTTTTGTGTGAGTACTGGATAGTGTTGGATTGTTTTGTGAGAATATTGGATGGTTTTGGAGTGTTTTGTGAGAGTATTGAATGGTGGTGGATTGTTTTGTGAGAGTATTGGATGGTGTTGGAGTGTTTTGTGAGAGTATAGGATGGGTGCTGGATGAAAGGAAGGGACTGGGAGCTATTGGACATATATAATCCTTCAAGATACAGACATGTGGTAATGCTGGTGGAAAGTACTCTGCAGTATGGTCTGTGGTTGGGTTGTAGAGCACTCAGGACGAGGAAGTAGTGGAAACAGATTCCATACAGAGTTTTAAGTGTAAGTATGACATTATTACTATTCCACTCCTGTTACTTGTTCTTGTCAATTTCTGCATCGCTGTTGTAAGTGGCATTTGTTTGTACATAAAACTCGCACTGCTGTTACTTCTTGTACAGCTTAGTACAGCACTGACGGTAGGTATAGCACAATCACAGTACTACAATCATGGTCAAATACAGAACAACAAGTATGGTACAATGCGGAGCTACCAGCATGGTACAGTGCAGAACTACCAGCATGGTACAATGCAGAACTATCAGCATGGTACAGTGCAGAACTACCAGCATGGTACAGTGCAGAACTACCAGCATCGTACAGTGCAGAACTACCAGCATGGTACAGTGCAGAACTACCAGCATGGTACAGTGCAGAACTACCAGCATGGTACAGTGCAGAACTACCAGCATGGTACAGTGCAGAACTACCAGCATGGCACAATACATTACTACTGGCAGAGCATAATACAGCACTTCCAGCGTGGTACAATTACATCACTACCAACATGGTATAATGCAATACTACCAACATGGTACAATACAGTGTTACAAGCAAGGTACAATACAGCAGTAGCAGCGTGACACAATGCAGCACTGCAAGCATGACATGTCACAGCAGTACTAGCATTGTATAATGCATCCCTACTAGCATGCATGGCACAATACAGTATAACTAACATTGTACTTTACAACACTACTAGCATGGCACATTACAACACTGCCAGCATGACACATTACAACACTACCACATGGCACATTACAACACTGCCAGCATGGCGCATTACAACACTACCAGCATGGCACATTACAACACTACCACATGGCACATTACAACACTACAAGCATGGCACATTACAACACTGCCAGCATGGCACATTACAACACTGCCAGCATGGCACATTACAACACTACCACATGGCACATTACAACACTGCCAGCATGGCGCATTACAACACTGCCAGCATGGCACATTACAACACTACCAGCATGGCACATTACAACACTGCCAGCATGGCACATTACAACACTACCACATGGCACATTACAACACTGCCAGCATGGCGCATTACAACACTGCCAGCATGGCACATTACAACACTACCAGCATGGCACATTACAACACTACCAGCATGGCACATTACAACACTACCAGCATAGCACATGACAACACTACCAGCATGGCACATAACAACGCTACCAGCATGGCACATTACAACACTGCCAGCATGGCACATTACAACACTACCAGCATAGCACATGACAACACTACCAGCATGGCACATAACAACGCTACCAGCATGGCACATTACAACACTGCCAGCATGGCACATTACAACACTACCAGCATGGCACATGACAACACTACCAGCATGGCACATTACAACACTACCAGCATGGCACATTACAACACTACCAGCATAGCACATGACAACACTACCAGCATGGCACATAACAACGCTACCAGCATGGCACATTACAACACTGCCAGCATGGCACATTACAACACTACCAGCATGGCACATTACAACACTGCCAGCATGGCACATTACAACACTACCAGCATGGCACAATGCAGTGCCACAAACATGATACAATAAGCGGCTTAACTTGGAGGAGAGGAACGTTGTGTGGTGGAGGCTTGCGTTGCCAATCCCCAATTAGGGAATACAACGTTTCTCTTTTTGAAATAGAATAGTTCCTCCTTCTCTCTCCCTCTCTCTCTCTCTCTCTCTCTCTCTCTCTCTCTCTCTCTCTCTCTCTCTCTCTCTCTCTCTCTCTCTCTCTCTCTCTCTCTCTTTCTCTCTCTCTGTCTCTCTCTCTCTCTCTCTCTCTGTCTCTCTCTCTCTTCTAAATAAATGACTCGAGCCCTGAATGCAGAATGCCACAAAATGCCTCAGAGTGAGACTGTATACATACATTCTATTTTTTCATTCGAATGCGTTAGTCCATCATTTTGGAACAGGATTCAGGTAACTCGAGAGAGTCTTTCAGAAACGAGAGTGGAGTTCAACCCTAAGAAATGTACAGAAATTTAGAATTCTGAGACTTCCTTTTGACTAGCGGCACGAAGCAAAAAAAAAAATTATTGTACTTATAACGAATTAGTCTTATAGTTATCTAAAGTGATAAACCCCTAAGGGTCATTCAGTAATGAAAATAAAAAAATATATGGGGTAGGAATAAGGGAACTAAACCTTAAAATAATAAAGACGAAGAGTATCAAGGTGGAGGTGGTCACGAAGTAGAATATTCTCATTGGACTCGACAGAGAACGGAGAGAGACAGATGGTGTTGTAGTGTTTTGTGAGAGTATAGGAGGGTGTTGGAGTGTTTTGTGAGAGTATTGGATGGTGTTGAAGTGTTTTGTGTGAGTACTGGATAGTGTTGGATTGTTTTGTGAGAATATTGGATGGTTTTGGAGTGTTTTGTGAGAGTATTGAATGGTGGTGGATTGTTTTGTGAGAGTATTGGATGGTGTTGGAGTGTTTTGTGAGAGTATAGGATGGGTGCTGGATGAAAGGAAGGGACTGGGAGCTATTGGACATATATAATCCTTCAAGATACAGACATGTGGTAATGCTGGTGGAAAGTACTCTGCAGTATGGTCTGTGGTTGGGTTGTAGAGCACTCAGGACGAGGAAGTAGTGGAAACAGATTCCATACAGAGTTTTAAGTGTAAGTATGACATTATTACTATTCCACTCTGAACTATCATCAATAACTTTTCCTCGTGATACATCAATTCTTCATCCTCAGGAATTTGGTGTAAGTGTTCTTGAAGCCAGAGGCCTAGACTAGACTTTCTTAGTCACAACAAGACCAGGTGGGTATATCCTTCCTACCCCAGATACGCTATTTCTAGAATATTACTATTTCTCTATACCTAAATAACCCGCACATAGGAGAGAGAAGAGTACGACGACGCTTCGGTCCGACTTAGATTATTTACAAAGTCACACTGTTTCTCGTGTAGTATTTGTGGATGATATACCAGATGAAAGTGAATCTGATGTCTCCCTGTTTGTTGGTGATGTAGAAGTAATGAGAATAAAAAACGACAAGGACAAAAAAAGGCTACGAATGGATCTAGACAAAGGGCAAGATTAGACAAATAGGTCGATACTTGAATTCAACACCAGTAAATATAGTACTTCGGGAGCCGCTGTAATTCTTGCTTTCTACGCAGCCAACGTCACTTTTTAACAATTTTTCCCTGTTGCGCAACACTTTAACACTTGCGAACCTAAATTATTGCTATTATTATATTCACAAAATGCAGAAAATCCTTCCAACCTAAAGTTTTAAGAATTGCAAGGTCTTTATGCGTATTTTATGCTTGTTCTAAAAATATGTATATGTATGAGTGTGTGTACTCACTTAAGTTGTGGCTGTAGGTGGCCGAGTCACAGCTCCTGGCCCCGCCTCTTAATTGGTCGCTACTAAGTAACTCTTCTTGCTCCATGAGCTTTATCATACCGCTTCTTAAAGCTATGTATGGATCCTGCCTCCACTATATCACTTCCTAGACTATTCCACTTATGACAACTCTGTGACTGAAGAAATACTTCCTAACATCTACGTGATTCATCTGAGTCTTTAACTTCTAACTGTTACCCCATGCTGCTGAGTCCCATCTCTGGAACATCCTGTCTCTGTCCACCTTGTCGATTCCTATCAGTATTTTACATGTAGCTATCATGTCTTCCCCTATCTTTCCTGTCTTCCAGTGTCGTCAGGTCGATTTTCCTCAACCTCTCCTCGTAAGACATACACCTCAGCTCCGGAACTAGTCTTGGTGCAAACCTCTTCACTTTCTCTAGTTTCCCTACGTGCCTGGCTAGGTGTGGGTCCCAAACTGGTGCTGCATACTCCAATATGGGCCTAACGTACATAGTGTACATGGTCCTGAACGATTCTTTATTGAGATGTCGGAATGCTGTTCTTAGGTCTGCTAGGAGCCCATATGCTGCAGCAGTTATTTGGTTGATGTGCGCTTCAGGAGATGTGCCTGGTGTTATACTCACCCAAAGATCTTTTTCCTTGAGTGAGGTTTGTAGTCTCTGGCTCCCTAGACTGTACTCCATCTGCGGTCTTCTTTGCCCTTCCCCAATCTTCATGACTCTGCATTTGGTGAGGTTGAACCCCAGGAGCCAATTGCTGGACCAGGTCTGCAGCCTGTCCAGATACCTTTGTAGTTCTGCCTGGTCTTCGATCGAATGAATTCTTCTCATCAACTTCACATCAACTGCAAACAGGGACACTTCGGAGTCTATTCCTTCCGTCATGTCGTTCACGAATACCAGAAACAGCACTGGTCCTAGGACTGACCCCTGTGAGACCCCACTGGTCACAGGCGCCCACTCTGACATCTCGCCACGTACCATGACTCGCTGCTGTCTTCCTGACAAGTATTCCCTGATCTATTGTAGTGCCATCTCTGTTATCCCTGCTTGGTCCTCCAGTTTTTGCACTAATCTCTTGTGTGGAACTGTGTCAAACGCCTTCTTGCAGTCCAAGAAAATGCAATCTACCCACCCCTCTCTCTCTCTTGTCTTACTGCTGTCACCATGTCATAGAACTCCAGTAGGTTTGTGTCACAGGATTTCCCGTCCCTGAAACCATGTTGGCTGCTGTTGATGAGAACATTCCTTTCTAGGTGTTCCACCACTCTTCTGATAATCTTCTCCATGACTTTGCATACTAAACATGTCAGTGACACTGGTCTGTAGTTTAGTGCTTCATGTCTGTCTCCTTTTTTAAAGATTGGAACTACATTTGCTGTCTTCCATGCCTCAGGCAATCTCCCTGTTTCGATAGACGTATTGAATATTGTTGTTAGGGGTACACATAGAGCCTATGCTCCCTCTCTCAGGACCCGTGGAGAGATGTTATCTGGCCCCATTGCCTTTGAGGTATCTAGCTCACTCAGAAGACTCTTCACTACTTCCTCGGTTGTGTGTACTGTGTCCAGCACTTGATGGTGTACCCCACCTGTCCGTCTTTCTGGAGCCCCTTCTGTCTCCTCTGTGAACACTTCTTTGAATCTCTTGTTGAGTTCCTCACATACTTCACGGTCATTTCTTGTTTTGTGTGTGTGTGTGTGTGTGTGTGTGTGTGTGTGTGTGTGTGTGTGTGTGTGTGTGTGTGTGTGTGTGTGTGTGTGTGTGTGTTTGTGTGTGTGTGTGTGTGTGTGTGTATGTGTGTATGTACTCACCTATTTGTAGTTGCAGGGGTCGAGTCTTAGCTCCTGGCCCTGCCTCTTCACCGGTTGCTACTGGGCCCTCTCTCTCCCCGCTCCATGAGCTTTATCAAACCTCGTCTTAAAACTGTGTATAGTTCCTGCCTCCACTACGTCATTTTCTAGGCTATTCCACTGCCTTACAACTCTATGACTGAAGAAATACTTCCTAATATCTCTCTGACTCATTTGTGTCTTCAACTTCCAATTGTGGCCTCTTGTTTCTGTGTCCCCTCCCTGGAACATCCTGTCTTTGTCCACCTTGTCTATTCCACGCAGTATTTTATATGTCGTTATCATATCTCCCCTGACCCTCCTGTCCTCCAGTGTCGTCAGGCCGATTTCCCTAAATCTTTCTTCATAGGACATTCCCCTTAGCTCTGGAACTAACCTTGTCGCAAAACCTTTGTACTTTCTCTAGTTTTCTTGACGTGCTTTATCAAGTGCGGGTTCCAAACAGGTGCTGCATACTCCAGTATGGGCCTGACATACACGGTGTAAAGTGTCTTGAACGATTCCTTACTAAGGTATCGGAATGCTGTTCTCAGGTTTGCCAGGCGCCCATATGCTGCAGCAGTTATCTGATTGATGTGTGCTTCCGGAGACATGCTCGGTGTTATACTCACCCCAAGATCTTTCTCCTTGAGTGAGGTTTGCAGTCTTTGGCCACCTAGCCTATACTCTGTCTGTGGTCTTCTGTGCCCTTCCCCTATCTTCATGACTTTGCATTTGGCAGGATTAAATTCGAGAAGCCATTTGCTGGACCAGGTGTCCAGTCTGTCCAGGTCTCTTTGAAGTCCTGCCTGGTCCTCATCAGATTTAATTCTCCTCATTAACTTCACATCATCTGCAAACAGGGACACTTCTGAGTCTAACCCTTCCATCATGTCGTTCACATATACCAAAAATAGCACTGGTCCTAGGACCGACCCCCTGTGGGACCCCCGCTCGTCGCAGGTGCCCACTGTGATACATCATTACGTACCATGACTCGTTGTTGCCTCCCTGTCAGGTATTCTCTGATCCATTGCAGTGCCCTTCCTGTTATATGCGCCTGATGCTCTAGCTTCTGCACTAATCTCTTGTGAGGAACTGTGTCAAAGGCCTTCTTGCAGTCCAAGAAGATGCAATCAACCCACCCCTCTCTCTCGTGTCTTCTGTTATTTTATCATAAAACTCCAGAAGGTTTGTGACACAGGATTTGCCTTCCGTGAATCCGTGCTGGTTGGCATTTATACTCTTGTTCCGTTCCAGGTGCTCCACCACTCTCCTCCTGATAATCTTCTCCATAATTTTGCATACTATACACGTCAATGACACAGGTCTATAGTTTAGTGCCTCTTTTTCTGTCTCCTTTTTTAAAAATGGGAACTACATTTGCCGTCTTCCATACCTCAGGTAGTTGCCCAGTTTCCAGGGACGTGCTGAAAATTGTGGTAAGTGGCACGCACAACATATCTGTTCCCTCTCTAAGGACCCACGGGGAGATGTTGTCCGGTCCCATTGCCTTTGAGGTATCGATGTCCCTTAGCAGTTTCTTCACCTCCTCCTCATCAGTATGTATGTTGTCCAACACTTGTTGGTGTATTCCTTGCTGGTGTCCCCATCTGGTCTGTCCCCCCAGAGTCCTTCCTGTCTCTACTGTAAATACTTCCTTAAATCTCGTGTTGAGCTCCTCACATACCTCTTGTGAGTTTCTTGTGAGTTCTCCACCTTCTTTCCTCAGCCTTATCACCTGGTCCTTGACTGTTGTCTTCCTCCTAATGTGGCTATACAGCAGTTTCGGGTCAGATTTGACTTTCGATGCTATGTCGTTTTCATACTGCCGCTGGGCCTCCCTCATCTGTGCATACTCGTTTCTGGCTCTTCTACTAATCTCCTTGTTTTCCTGGGTCCTATGCCTTCTGTACCTTTTCCATTCTCTGTTGCACTTAGTTTTTGCCTCCCTACACCTTCGGGTAAACCAAGGATTCGTTTTGGTCTTCCTATTATTTCTGTTTCCCTTGGGAACAAAACTTTCCTCTGCCTCCTTGCACTTTGTTGCCACATATTCCATCATCTCGTTTACTGATTTTCCTATTATTTCTCTGTCCCACTGAACCTCCTGCAGGAAGTTTCTCATACCTGTGTAGTCCCCCCTTTTATAGTTTGGCCTGTCCCCTTCAGTTCCTGTTACCTTCTCCACTTGTAACTCTACTATATAATCAAAACTCAGAACCACGTGATCGCTAGCTCCAAGGGGCCTCTCGTGTGTGTGTGTGTGTGTGTGTGTGTGTGTGTGTGTGTGTGTGTGTGTGTGTGTGTGTTTGCGCGCGCGCGCGGGCATTCATGTGAGCACACATATGCGTTCGAGTGCATATCATGTAATGTGTGTGTTTGTATGTGTGTGTCCTTACCTATTTGTGGTATTAAGGGCGAGTCTATGCTCCTGGTTACTTCCTCTTGCTGGATGCTACAAGGTTTCCTCTCTTCTGGTTCTGCGAGCCCTGTCATACCAGTTCGTGAAGCTACGTGTGGATCCTGCCTCTACCACTGCGCTGTCTCACTTCCTTGACCACTCCAAGGCTTAAGAAGTATTTCATAACATCTCCGTGACGCTGATGTGTTTTAAGCTTCCAGTTGTGTCCTCGTGTACCTAAAGTCCGTCTCTCGAATGGGCTTACCCTAGCCACCATGTATGTCGTAATCATGTCTCCCCAGGTCTTTCTGTCATCAATTTTAGATCCTTTTTGCCTTTCCTCACAGCTCATTTTCTTTAGCTCTCGGACTAGTCTCGCTGCAAACCTTTGCGTTTTTTTTTTCCAGTCTCTTGAAATGCATTATATGACGTGGCTTCGTACTGGCCTGACAAATACTGGATATACCTTTAGTGTCACAAATGCTCCTAAAAACTATACCTAAATCTACCAGTATCACAATTGCTGCTCCGGCAGTTTAGCTGATGTGCGCTTCAGACAATATTCTGGGAACAATCTCATTACGATGATCTTCTCTTTCAGGTAGGTTTGCAGCCTTTGTCCATGAAGCTTGTACACTGTTCCCGTCTGTTTTGTCATTTCCCGCTTATCTTGGTATAAACCTTGGTAATGGATACCGACAAATTGGTTTAAAAAGACACGTGAGCAAACACAGGGACATATTTATTAGTGTTTGTTACGTGTCTTTCCCTATTATCATAACTTTACATTGCTGGGGTTAACTTGCAGTAGCTACTTGTCAGACCAGTCCTGTTTCATGTTAACATTCTTTTGTAGTCTTCCCTAGTCTGATCCTCATTGGTTTATCCTCATACGTTTCATGTCATCTGATAAATGGGGATGCCTCTGATTTGATTTCTTCTGTCATGTCGTTTATATAAATAAGAAATGGTAAATGTCTCAGTATTGATCCTTATGTAACCCCATTCCTCACACTTGCTCATCCTGACATCTCTTTCCAGATATTAATGCACTGTTTCCTTCCTGTTATGTATTCTCTGATCCACTGTAGGAATCTTCCTGTTATTCGTGCCTGCTTCTCTAGCATTTGTCCCAGTCTACTGTACTACTGCATCAAGCACCACTCATAATTAAAACAATATATGCAGTCAACCCATTTCCCCTTCTCTCCCTCTCTTTTTCTGTCTCCCTTTCCTTATTTTCTTTACCTTGTCATAGAATTCCAGCGGATTTGTGAGACAGGATTTACTAACTCTTTAACAGTGCTGGCTTTTGTTTATGACGCCATTCTTTTCCAGGTGCTCCACTACTTCTCCTGCCACCGGCCTGTAGCCTAATGCTTCTTTTCTACCCCCTTTTTTAAATACCATAACTACCTTACAGTAGCTGTTTTGCACACCTCTCGCAATCTCTCTGATTCATTTAACTTGATAAAGATGGTGACTTGTGGTTCACACAGTTCCCCTGTTCCCTCTCTCAGTATCCATAGACAAATGCTTTACTACACAGTTTCTTCGCTGTATTGTAACAGTGGTCACTCGAGTAAGCTTCCTCGTTGAGACTCTGGTATTGTTCCAGTTTCCATTGAGAATGTCTCCTTAGATCATTTGTTCACCGTTTTGGCAAACTTCCTGATCATTTCTACTAAGCTTCCCTCCTTCGTTCTTCAGCCTGGTTCTTTACAGTTTTCTTCTTTCTGATGTGTGCTTGTGAGTGTTAAATTGTGTGTGTGTGTGTACTCACCTAATTGTGGTTGCAGGGGTCGAGACTCAGCTCCTGGCCCCGCCTCTTCACTGATCGCTACTGGATCCTCTCTCTCTCTGCTTCCTGAGCTTTGTCATACCTCTTCTTAAAACTATGTATGATTCCTGCCTCCACTGCTTCACTTGCTAGGCTATTCCACTTGCTGACAACTCTATGACTGAAGAAATACTTCCTAACTTCCCTGTGACTCGTCTGAGTCTTCAGCTTCCAGTTGTGACCCCTTGTCCCTGTGTCCCCTCTCTGGAACATCCTATCTCTGTCCACCTTGTCTATTCCCCGCAGTATCTTGTATGTCGTTATCATGTCTCCCCTGACCTTTCCTCGAACGACATTCCCTTGAGCTCTGGGACTAGCCTTGTTGCAAACCTTTGTACTTTCTCTAACTTCTTGACGTGCTTGACCAGGTGTGGGTTCCAGACTGGTGCTGCATACGATTCCTTATTAAGGTATCGGAACGCTATTCTCAAGTTTGCCAAGGGCCCGTATGCTGCAGCGGTTATTTGGTTGATGTGTGCCTCCGGTGATGTGCTCGGTGTTATGGTCACCCCAAGGTCTTTCTCCCTGAGTGAGGTCTGTAGTCTTTGTCCACCTAGCCTATACTCTGTCTGCGGTCTTCTTTGCCCCTCCCCAATCTTCATGACTTTGCATTTGGCTGGATTGAATTCGAGAAGCCAGTTGCTGGACCACATGTCCAGCCTGTCCAGGTCTCTTTGCAGTCCTGCCTCATCCTCGTCCGATTTAATTCTTTTCATCAACTTCACGTCATCTGCGAACAGGGACACTTCAGAGTCTATTCCTTCCATCATGTCGTTCACATATATCAAGAATAGCACTGGTCCTAGAACTGACCCCTGTGGGACCCCGCTCGTAACAGGCGCCCACTGTGATACCTCTTCACGTACCATGACTCGTTGCTGCCTCCCTGTCAGGTATTCCCTTATCCACTGCAGTGCCCTCCCTTTTACGTGCGCCTGATCCTCCAGCTTCTGCACTAATCTCTTGTGGGGAACTGTGTCAAAGGCCTTCCTGCAGTCTAGGAAAACGCAATCTACCCACCCCTCTCTCTCGTGTCTTACTTCTGTTACCTTGTCATAAAACTCCAGGAGGTTTGTGATACAAGATTTGCCCTCCATGAACCCATGCTGTGTGTGTGTGTGTGAGTGTGTTTGTGCGAGAGAAAAGAGAGAGAGAGAGAGAGAGAGAGAGAGAGAGAGAGAGAGAGAGAGAGAGAGAGAGAGAGAGAGAGAGAGAGAGAGAGAGAGAGAGATCTGTCATTTCAGCAGAGCCTTCAACATAGGAGGGATGTGGGTGGCCTTACTGTTATGTACAAGGCCAATATTGTCAATAACCACACTTGCATCCACTTCGAGGACAGCCTGAAACAAGCTTTTATGCCACAAGACGGGCAGAAAGCAGCAACTTCACTCTGGCTGTACCCTTCTCCAGAACATCACTCCATCTGAGATCATACATACCCAGGATGACTAGAGTATGGAACACATTCGTACAGCATAATGATGTCAACGAGATAAAGTCAGTTGATCAAATGAAAATGCTGGCCCACAGATGGCTCCAACTTCATCCTGTTCCCTACTTGTATGTCTCATAACAATAAAAATGCTTTCAAATGAACTGATGTAGGTAACAGCTCTTAGCTTGCCAATAAAGTTAGGAATCCTTAACCTGTAATATAGCTGTCAATAAAGCTACGGATCCTTAACCTTGTCAAACCCTGTGTAGAGAGAGAGAGAGAGAGAGAGAGAGAGAGAGAGAGAGAGAGATAATCCAATTTTAATTACTTGCTCGTAGTTGCAGGAGAAGAGTTTTTCTTGTGGTCTTCCGACTTCAGTAATTATTTGACTACTCAATTAAAAAGAACACCGCAGCGTCTGCAATGCTCTCCTACCTCCTTTCTTAGTTCACTTCCTTTGTTCCAACACTAGCCAGGAAAATTTCCTGCTGTCTCTTTGGTTCTACGTTATTCTCCATTTACAACTACTTATATTGTCTTGTTATCCGTTGTGCATGCATTAAGAGGCCTTTATCTATTCTTTAATATATATTCTTTATGATCTTGTATTTGCTGTCTCTCCATCATCATCAGCCAAGAATTTTATTCTAGCCGAATAACTAAAAATATCCTTCACGAAGGGAGAATCTTTTAAGTTTTCTCAGAAATTCTTGATAATTCCTTTTTCCTTAGCTCTTAGAGCCATTTTATACCCCTTTTTTGGACTTTTCTAACTATTCCACACTTATTTTTTGATGTGTGTACACTGAATAGCGAAGGTATATTCCACCTGTGGCCTAATTTAAATTGTAAACTGTATTTTTTTTATCTATGTAGATGAAAGCAATTTTAAAGCCCACTACTGGACAATATAAATTTCTCACAAGGTCGCTCAGATTATCTCACACTAATTTTTTTTTTAAATTTAGATTCCTCTCTCTGCCTGGTAATACCAATATTTTGTTACCCATCTATATATTATTTACGTTACGTCACGTTCTTATCTCCTATTTTCAATGCATTTTATTGGCTCAATTTATCAAAGTCATCTATTACAGATTATTTTCTTAAACAAGACTTCTGCACCAGTGCAATCGGTGCAATTACAGATCCTTATGGCACCCCACTGGTGACATTTCGCCCACGAGAACATTTCTTCAACACGTCACTGTTTGTACTTCCCTTGTAAGGAGAAAACTTTTCATCCATTGGAAAAGTTTACTTTTTATTTTATTATCACTGTTTTCTATAATTCCAAAAACTGGCTTTCATAGAGAACTCTACCTGGAGTCTACCTGGAGAGTATTTCGGGGATTAACGCCCCCGCGGCTTCATGACTAGGCCTCCCGGTGGCTCAGGACCTGATCAACTAGGCTGTTACCATTCATTTCTTTCTTAGGATAATGTCTTAACTCTGTCTTGTGTGTGTGTGTGTGTGTGTGTGTGTGTGTACTCTCGACGAGTTGTATTGACAAAGGTGTGTTTGTAGGAGTCTAGACTCAGGGCCTAGACTCTCCTCTAGAACACCTTGATTATCATTACTGACTCCTAGCCTCTAGGTCCTTATCATATTAACTCTTTAATCTGTTCATTGAGTATGCTTCCAACACTGCCTCATCCAGGTCATTCCATTTTTCAACCTCCTTGTGACCGTGCGTTTGTCCGGACTGAACCTGATAAGCCACTTATTTGACAACGTCTGCAGTCTGAAGAAACCTTTCCAAAGTTTATGACTGTCCTCTTCTGTTCTTATTCCTCTCATTAGTTTCACATCATTCACCAACAGACACACAGTAAGACTCAATCCCTGAAGTAGATCTTTCACATATATTAGGGAAAGTAGGAGTCCTATTACTGGTCCTTAGGAAACCGTACTCATCCCTTTCGTTTTTGGTTGTCTCTTACCTTCTGCTTTCTTTTCTTTCGGATATTTCCTGACCCATTGGAGCACTCGGCTTTTTATTTTTACCTTTTCTGTTCATCCAGTTTCTGAATTAATCTCTGATGTAGTAATACATCAAATGTTTTCGCGCAGTCCTGTAACCGTCGCAGAACACCAGCAGATTTATAAGGCGGGATTTTCCAGCCGTAAATCCTTGCTGATTTTCTCTGAAAAATCTCCTCTCCAAGTGCTCGATCATTTTCCTTATCTTCTCCAGAACTTTTGACAGAATGCAATGTAGAGATGCACCTTATCTAATCCACCCTTTTTATATATGGGAGACACGTTTTCCTTTAGTCAGTTTTCCAGCACTTGTCTTGGTTGGAGATATTGACTTCATACCGTTGTTGCTGGGTCAGATTATGGCTCTGCTTCTCTCAGCATCCGTGGAGACACCAAGCCAGCCTCTTAATAACTATGTCACACTTTCACATAGAGTTTACAGCCCATTTCTAAGTTAGGTTACGTTAAGTTAGGCTACAACGGAAAGGTATAAATATAATTTTAAAGGCGATAAAAGAATCCCTCAAATCTCCTTTGGTTTCTGATCATCAATGCTATTCCTCCTCCTCCTCCTCCTCGTTCTCCTCCACCTCCTATGTTTCCTATTTCTCTAATTATCATTTGTTAACACTCTGAGAATATCGCATTTGGTACCATTCCTGCGATTCTCGTCTCAGTAATAGCTATAAATTATCATGTATTTTTCCTATACTACTTTTCATTCATTACCTAACACATATTGCTGACTCCATCTACACTGCAATACCACATTCTGATTCTTCCGTATCATTCTATTATCTGGGTAAGCTGCTTTCTTTACCTCTGGAGAAATTGAAGGATTCTCTGTGGTATGTTGGGGCAGCACCTGAGCTCTCACCCTCCTCTGATCTTCCTCATCCAAGCCGTCAAGATCCCTTTTCCATTCCTCTGCTGCTGACTTCTGCTCACTCATGATTCCTTGTTTCTTTTCCTGACGTACGCTGTGTCGATCTCCCGCATCCCTTCATGTTTAATTTTCTTCTCATGGCTAGTGAGAGAGAGGGAGTGAGAGAGAGAATGTGGGTGTATGTGAGGGGGGAGAGGGGTGAAAAATCTTGCATTCTTAAAATTACATTTTATTTATAAGAGCAGACAGACCGACTAGGCTCGTCAACACTTCCATGAATTATTTTCAGCAGCCTCACAAAACATGATACTGCTCGCTCTTTGAGGTACCAGGACACGCCCCGCCATTGCCTGATATAAACCCCCGTATCAATGTTCGTTAATTACACGAAAATACAGATTAATATACTCTAACCTAACCACACATAACGAAACAGAGGAAAACAAATCTCATAATTCCATAAAGTGTTAAAACGCGCAGAAATGAACGAGCATTAGTTCGATGCAACATACGCAACTTAGTTACAATTTTTTTTTCTTGATATATACTTTATAACTGAGCTGCCTGACGTGGCCTCACAGTGCACTCACTCACTCTCTCTCTCTCTCTCTCTCTCTCTCTCTCTCTCTCTCTCTCTCTCTCTCTCTCTCTCTCTCTCTCTCTCTCTCTCTCTCTCTCTCTCTCTCTCTCTCTCTCTCTCTCTCTCTCTCTCTCTCATCATTATAAAAGACTTATTTTCATTCGATTTGATAAAATGATCCAAGTTTATCAGCCAGCCGTTTTTTCCTTAAGTAAATATTCAAATCTCAAGTTAAGTTTTCAGATGCACTTATAAACACACTTATAAACACACGACTTTTATTAATGCATGTTTCTTCTCGTATTGTGAAGCAAATGCAGGAACTTTTGTAATATAAACGATCATAGCAGATGATATTAACAATACGCCTACCTCGAATTTTGTTAACGTTTCTATTTAAATTACTGGGGATTTTTTAATCATAGCCCATAATTTCTCACAAATTTTATGTATTTTAAATGAATCTAATTTGTACATTCCTGGACTTATATTCAAATTGCAATCAGTACTTTTTTTTTATAAATTGTTCAACCATTGACTTGCTTGTTACAACTTTCTAGACCTTTTGGAAATTATTGGAGGCAACTAAAAATCTTTCACACGAATAAACAGAGTACTAGACTCTTGCCCAGTTCTAATGCAGTATTCAGTACAAAATTTTTTTTCCAGTTTTCGCAAAGTAAAATTTATTGCATTTTGCACAGGATATCTTTTAGACACAGTTTACACACTGCCTGTGTCTACAATCATTCACCTCATTAAACTATGCACCGTTGATGCATAATTTGTATTTAATGTCGGGTTTTGCACATAAAAATTTGCTATTACAATAGGAAATCCTCTTTCACCATTTCTTAGCAGCTTGTTCGTGGAATTTTTGAAACCAGACTGTTTAACAAAATTCTTCCTGGTAAAGCTAAATGGTAGGAAAAGATTGATGTTAATGTCCAAGAAAATATATATGCAAACTAATTCCATCCATCAACTTTACTGTTGAGTTTGAATAAAATAACTCACTGCCATTTTTAGATGTTTTAATTATTAATAGGAACCAAGAATTAAAATTCAAAATATACAGAAAAACATTAAATAACTGTTCTTATGAGTGCAGTTATTCTTCACAACATGACAGAGTTAAATGCTCTGTGTTCTCAATGTTCTTGAAAACTCTGTGTATCTGTAGTCCAGAGTTCATAGAAGAGGAAATATAGAAGATTTATGACATAGCATATGATCTAAATCCTTAAAAAATGTCAGAAATAATTATAATTCTATATAATGCAAAGAGTCACATTTAATCAAGAATATATTGGTTCTGTTGTCTCATGAAAACTCTGCTGATATACATTCTCTGCTTAAGAACTTCAAAATCCAAGTTGTATTGAAAAATACTGATATAATAAAAAGTGAGTAAGAACTCCTCTCCCCCCCCCCCCAAAAAATGCTAATAGCTTTGTCTAACAGATTTCCCTAACAAAATGCTGGAGTCTTGAACTAGGATTACAATAACATATATGCAACATTCTAACTGAGCAAGAGTCCAATGCTCTGTTTATTCATGCGAGAGATTTTAACCACTCAACTGGTTTTCCATTGGCCGAGAAAACTGCATCAAGCGAATGAAAGGTTGAATGGAACAGAATCAAGTTTTGAAAGAAATAGTACTGATTACTGTAGTTTGAATATAATTCCAGAAATCCACAAATTAAACTCATTTATAACACAAAATTGGTGAGGAATATAAGCTATGCTGATAAAATTTTCCTTTACCAAACGTATCACTCTCAAATTTTACCTGGCATATGACCTGACCGAAAACATTAGAACGATGGAGATGTATCCCTAATGCTTACTGGGTAAAGTCATATGTGATGTTACATGTGAGGTCACATCTCTGCTGTACAAATCTTTCGTTTTTTGTCTTTCCTGCGTCTTGATAACGTAAGAAATAACGAAAGCTGTTCGAATGTTACTGTTATTCAATGTGGCTCTAATCCTTTCCCAAGGAACGAAAATATCTGACTCTAGGCCTTTTGCGCTGGAACCAGTGCTTCGCTAGGAGTTATGTAATGTTGCAAAGGCCGGCAGAGTGGTAAGGACTCAGAGGACGAGGCAGTGTGACTACGAACATTGCTTCGCTCTAAGAGTTCTCTTAGAGTGAAGCAGAAATTCTCTCCTCCCCCATTTCTCTGCTCATTGTGACTCTAACAGCCACTAACGTCAGCCCACCTAAGCATGGCTTGCACTCTCCACCCAGATCTAGCCTCGCTCAGATCTAGCCTCGCTCACCCTCGAGAAAATCTCATCTTGAACCATGTAAATGCAAACATCTTACTGTCTCTCTCCTCCTTTATTCAGTGCAGCTCTCAGCTTTATAAACATTTCTTGGCAGAATTCTAGGCATGTTGATGGTACCTAGCTTTCTGCCATCTTCATGGTGCTTAGCTTTCTGCTATCTTGATGGCATTTAACTTGTTGCCATTTTGATGATGCCTAGCTTGCTATCATCTTGATAGTGCTTAGCTTGCTGCCATCTTGATAGTACTTAGCTTACTGCCCAGCTAATGTGTGAGTGAAGCGACATCTTATCTTGATATTATTTTTTTTTATAATCTTCTTGACGAATTATCCAAAACCCGCTCGGTGGAGATCGTGGCAGTGGAGATGGTAACAAAGAGGTAGTCGTAGTACCTCGGTGGAGGTTGTGACACTCTGGTGGAGGCCGTAACGGTGATATAGATCGTGAACAGTTGAATCGCAACTCGAAAATCGTAACACTGGTGGAAGTCGAAATAAAGATAGTGTTGAAGGTCGTTACACAGTGATGGAGACCACAGCTGTATAGGAAATCTTGACACAGTGTTAGGGGTCGTGACACAGTGTTGGAGGTCGTAACATAGAGGTGGAGTTTGTAACAGCGGAGGTAGTGGCAAAGTGGTGGAGGCTATAACATGATGGGTTAAATGATAGGATGGATAATGAGAACCTTCAAAACTAGAGATGCCAAGCACGTGATGATTCTCTTCAAATCGCTTCTTTTACCTAGGCTGGAATATTGCTGTACACTAACGGCCCCTTTCAAAGCAGGTGAAATTGCAGACCTGGAGAATGTACATAGAACTTTCACGGAACATATAAGTACGATAAAGCACCTGAATTACTGGGAATGGTTGAAGTCCCTTGATTTGTATTCCATGGAACGCAGGCGAGAAAGATACATGATAATATACACTTGGAAAATCCTAGACGGATTAGTACCAAATGTGCACACTAAAATCACTCCCTACGAGAGCAAAAAACTCGGTAGGAGATGCAACATATCCCCCAATGAAAAGCAGGGGCGCCACGAGTACGTAAGAGACAACACAATAAGTGTCAGAGGCCCAACACTGTTCCATTGCCTCCCAGCATACATAAGGGGATTACCAATAGACCCCTGGTTGTCTTCAAGAAGGCGCTGGACAGGCACCTAAAGTCTGCACCTGATCAGCCGGGCTGTGGTTCGTACGTTAGTATACGTACGACCAGTAGTAACGGCCTGGTTGATCAGGCCCTGATCCACCACGAGGCCTGGTCACGGACCGGGCCGCGGGGGCCTTGATCCCCGAAACCCTCCCCAGGTTAACTCTAGGTATACTGGAGGTCGTAGCAGAGTGATGGACGTCATAACACAGTTCAAAGTTTATTCTCTATAAAGATTACAATGTTGAATTTACAGAATTTGGTTGTTGTGTGGTTTACATGTAGTTAATGATTACAGAGTGTACCACTAGAACGCCTAGCATGGCTAGGCATTTCGGGCAGACTTAATTTAATTCATTATTTTAAAATATTACAAATTATGAGGTAAGTTGGTATTATGGCTAAGTGACTAAATACTAGTTTGTGAGTTTAGCAACGTGAATGCTTTTGTTTTGGCACAGTACATAGTTTCAGTATTGAAGTATCATAGTGGTGGAAGTGGTGACACAGTGGTGGAGGTCGTTCCACAGCGGTAGAAGTCGTGACACAATGATGAAAGTTGTACCACAGCGGTGGCAGTAGTGACACTATATAGGTCGTGAAGCAGTGGAGGTCGTACCACAGTGTTGGAAGTGGTGACACAGAGGTGGTGGTGGTACCACCGTAGGATGAGACGATAACATAGCAGCAGAAGTCATCACACAGCGGTGAAGGTCGTAGCACAATGGTGAAGGTCAGATTATCTGATGTCGTCAAATGGAGCTACATAATTCCCATATTGAACTGAGATTCAATAAAGATCGATCTATATTGTTTAGAACATAACGTTCACCTACTGTACCATCACTGTTTTTTATCCTCTCCCTTATACATCCGACGTTCTCACTCAGCATGTGCTGCCTGGAATGATACCACATTCACTTGCGATTCCAGTCATTTTTCTGGCGTCCTCTTTCAGCCTTTGTTGCTCTGAATGATCTCCTAATCCATTTTTTTCAGTCTGAATTAGAACCTTATCTTCAATGAAATGTTTGTCCTATGATTTTTTTTTTTCAAAATGAGAAATTTGGCATCAGTCAAGCAACATCTAGGTATCTTTAATGTAGACGTTTCGCCCTCCAGTGGATTTATCAATACCTCACCTTCTGTATGTAGTTCTATTGTCTTCAAATTGTGTCCTAGAATTGATGTTGATAAAGCCACTGGAGGGCGAAACGTCTTAAATAAAGATACCCGGATGTTGCATATGTGTCTAATTTTTAACTCGAGCTTTATCTAATATTTTGTATTTTTTCCTCATTGGCCAGTGTCTATTGCCATATTTCAGCTTTCCGGTCACATGGAATAGGTGTTCTGTCCTCAAAAGTTACAGGTGTTCACTGAGAAGTTACATGGGGTTACAGGGGTTCAGTGACAGGTTACAGTTGTTTATCGACATTTTGCTTGTGCTCAGCTGCAAGTTACAGATGTTCTGTTACAGGTTATGGATATTTAATGATAGGTTACACGTGTTTAGTGGCAGATTACAGATGTTAAATGACATGTAATACACAGGATACTCATAAGAGAGTACACAAGACCCTCATAAGGACAGTACACAAGACCCTCAGAAGGAGGACAGTACATAAGACCCTCAGAAGGAGGACAGTACACAAGACCCTCAGAAGGAGGACAATACATAAGACCCTCAGAAGGAGGACAATACACAAGACCCTCAGAAGGAGGACTGTACATAAGACCCTCAGAAGGAGGACAGTACATAAGACCCTCAGAAGGAGGACAGTGCACAAGGCCCTCAGAAGGAGGACAGTACACAAGGCCCTCAGAAGGAGGACAGTACACAAGGCCCTCAGAAGGTGGACAGTGCACAAGGCCCTCAGAAGGTGGACAGTGCACAAGGCCCTCAGAAGGAGGACAGTACACAAGGCCCTCAGAAGGAGGACAGTGCACAAGGCCCTCAGAAGGAGGACAGTACACAAGGCCCTCAGAAGGTGGACAGTGCACAAGGCCCTCAGAAGGAGGACAGTACACAAGGCCCTCAGAAGGAGGACAGTACACAAGACCCTTAGAAGGACAGCACACAAAACCCTCAGAAGGACAGTACATAAGACCCTCAGAAAGAGGACAGTACACATTACCCTCAGAAGGAGGACAGTATACAAGACCCTTAAAATGACAGTACACAAGACCCTCAGGAAAGTAGTACACAAGGCTCTCAGAAAAACGATAAAAAAGACCTCACTTTTATGTTGCACTTAAGCAAGTCCCTCACTGAATACCATGAAAGAAAACGACATTAGAGCCGGATAATAACCTAACCTAACTCAGTTGCTCGACACAGCACCAGGAGAGGTTCCCCGTGCTTTAATACTGCTGAAAAGGCTCATGATTGAAGCTGCTCTCCCCTACCTCTAATCAAACCTGATTGTCCCTCATTCCCCAAGCGTTATTTGACCCTTACGGGTGTGACGCTTTCCCCATGAAAAGGATGAAAATACCAATAACAGCAAAGCACTCAAGGGAGACTACTGGGTGCTCGAAGAATTCATTTCCCAGAGTGGCGAGGCTTCGTCTCAGAGTGTGTGTGTTTCCTCTTCCATTAAGTGAACATTGTTTTGCTGTTCTTTACACAAATTGCTTTTTAATTATGTTTAAGAAAAAATATTTAGAAAGAGGCTTAGCTGATTTGACTTCCACATTATTGTACTGAATATATATATATACAGTGAAACCTCTGGTCACGAACGCTTCCGAACACGAACAAATCGATTCACGACCAAAAAATTAGCCAAATTTTTGCATCTGGTCACAAACACTGGACGGCACTGGAGGACAGGAGAGATAGGGGGGACATGATAACGACGTATAAAATACTGAGATGAATTGACAAGGTGGACAGAGACAGAATGTTCCAGAGATGGGACACAGCAACAAGGGGTCACAGTTGGAAGTTGAAGACTCAGATGAATCACAGGGATGTTAGGAAGTGTTTCTTGATTCACAGAGTTGTGAGGAAGTGGAATAGTTTGGGAAGTGATGTAGTGGAGGCAGGATCCATACATAGCTTTAACAAGAGGTATGATAAAGCTCCTGGTGCAGGAAGAGTGATCTAGTAGTGTCCAGTGAAGAGGCGGGGCCGGGAGCTATGACTCGACTCCTGCAACCACAACTAGGTGAGCATAACTAGGTGAGTACATAATCGGGTGCCGAACAAACAAAATTTTCACATTCAGCGCCATTTTTATCACATGAGCCAATTTTCCCCACTTCTTGTGTACACCTAACTGTTATTTAAGGTTATTTCTCTATTATACTGTACATTATTTTGTATAATAAAGAAATTTTCAAACTTTCGTTATTCATAAATTTCAGTAATTATGACCGTGATGAATTCGGATTAGCAATGTTTTATCAGCTTCTTGCAGTGCCAGTACCCGGCTAGGGTATGCCGTATATGATTTTTGGTGAATATTTTTTTCTCAGTTGTTTGTTGGGCTATCTTATTGAAACTTGGGCAATGTGTGGTGGAAAAATGCTTCTTAATCTACACCAAAAATGAAAGAAATCGGACAATAAATAGTGGAGTTCACTTCTCAGCCATTAAATTAACATAAGCACATAAGAAAGAAGGAACACTGCAACAGGCCTACTGACCCATGCGGAGCAGGTCCATGTCCCCCCCGGATTAGCCTAATGACCCCCCGGATTAGCCCAATGACCCCCCCCTAGGATTAGCCCAACGACCCACCCCCGGATTAGCCCAGTGACCCACCCAGTCTGGTCACCTCCACTCAAGGAAGGAGCACGGCACCAGACCCAGCAGCACAAGCTAGTCAGGTCCAACTCACACCCACCCACACCCACTCATGTAATTATCTAACCTATTTTTAAAACTACAACGTTTTAGCCTCAATAACTGTACTCGGGAGTTTGTTCCACTCATCCACAACTCTATTACCAAACCAGTGCTTTCCTATATCCTTCCTGAATCTGATTTTTTCCAACTTGAAATCATTGCTGCGAGTCCTGTCTTGGCTGGAAATTTTCAGCACGCTATTTATATCCCCTTTATTTATTCCTGTTTTCCATTTATACACCTCGATCATATCCCCCCTAATTCTACGCCTTTCGAGAGAGTGCAGATTCAGGGCCCTCAGTCTATCCTCATAGGAAAGATTTCTGATACATGGGATCATATTTGTCATCCTCCTCTGTACGTTTTCCAGAGCATTTATATCCATTCTGTAATACGGTGACCAGAACTGAGCAGCATAGTCTAAATGAGGCCTAATCAAGGATATATAGAGTTGAAGAACAACCTGAGGACTTCTATTATTTATACTTCTAGATATGAAGCCAAGAATTTTGTTAGCTTTATTGCGAACACTAATGCACTGTTGTCTTGGTTTTAGATTACTGCTAACCAGAACTCCTAAATCCTTTTCGCAATCAGTAGTATTAAGATCTACATTATTTAGTTTATATGTGGCATGGTTATTTACCTGCCCAACATTTAGAACTTTGCATTTGTCAATATTAAACTGCATCTGCCACTTCTCCGACTCTTAGGACTCGTGTAATGTTAGTTTTCTTTGTTGTTCAAGGTTTTCTCAGTGTTATTCAAGGTTTTTACATTTAGTTTACTATTACACTGTGCATTCTATGGTATAATTAACTATTTTTGTCTTTAAAAATCTTAAAAAAATAACATTTACATACAGTTCGTAGGGATCTGGAACTGATTAATCGTATTTACATAAATTCCAATGGGGAAATTAGGTTCGGGTCGCGACCAAAGTTTTGGAACGAATTATCGTCATGATCAGAGGTTCCACCGTATTAATGAAATCACGAAACAAGTGATTTTTGAATCATTAACGAAACTGCGGCTGGCTGAGACTCGATCCCGTATCACCTTGCCCCGCCCCGTTGGAGGCAGGAAAACGTTTGTGATGCTCTAACCATTACACCATTAATCCTATAAACAACATGAGCCTAGCAATCTAGACTTACCTCATGGTGCGAGGACATACGTGGGTATAGTAAGCTTAGTAAGCAGTCTACTGAAAATTAGCTCTGAGCATATCATGGTCACGTATGTCCTCGCAACATGAAGAAAGTTTAGTTCGCTAGGTTCATGTTGTTTGTAGGATTGATGGTGTAATGGTTAGAACATTGCGTATGTTGTCCTGCTTCTCACGGGGCGGGACAGGGTGACGCAGGATCGAGTCTCGGACAGCCGCAGTTTCGTTAATGCTATAATGCATATGTCTTGCCGAATAGGTAAAATTGGTCAGTTAACAAGAACTCATTTAAATCCTTTCTAAAATTTTCTCTTATACGTTTAAATATATATTTATTTTTTTTTATTATCACACTGGCCGATTCCCACCAAGGCAGGGTGGCCCGAAAAAGAAAAACTTTCACCATCATTCACTCCATCACTGTCTTGCCAGAAGGGTGCTTTACACTACAGTTTTTAAACTGCAACATTAACACCCCTCCTTCAGAGTGCAGGCACTGTACTTCCCATCTCCAGGACTCAAGTCCGGCCTGCCGGTTTCCCTGAACCCCTTCATAAATGTTACTTTGCTTACACTCCAACAGCACGTCATGTATTAAAAACCATTTGTCTCCATTCACTCCTATCAAACACGCTCACGCATGCCTGCTGGAAGTCCAAGCCCCTAGCACACAAAACCTCCTTTACCCCCTCCCTCCAACCTTTCCTAGGCCGACCCCTAACCCGCCTTCCTTCCACTACAGACTGATACACTCTTGAAGTTATTCTGTTTCGCTCCATTCTCTCCACATGTCCGAACCACCTCAACAACCCTTCCTCAGCCCTCTGGACAACAGTTTTGGTAATCCCGCACCTCCTCCTAACTTCCAAACTACGAATTCTCTGCATTATATTCACACCACACATTGCCCTCAGACATGACATCTCCACTGCCTCCAGCCTTCTCCTCGCTGCAACATTCATCACCCATGCTTCACACCCATATAAGAGCGTTGGTAAAACTATACTCTCATACATTCCCCTCTTTGCCTCCAAGGACAAAGTTCTTTGTCTCCACAGACTCCTAAGTGCACCACTCACTCTTTTTCCCTCATCAATTCTATGATTCACCTCATCTTTCATAGACCCATCCGCTGACACGTCCACTCCCAAATATCTGAATACATTCACCTCCTCCATACTCTCTCCCTCCAATCTGATATTCAATCTTTCATCACCTAATCTTTTTGTTATCCTCATAACCTTACTCTTTCCTGTATTCACCTTTAATTTTCTTCTTTTGCACACCCTACCAAATTCATCCACCAATCTCTGCAACTTCTCTTCAGAATCTCCCAAGAGCACAGTGTCATCAGCAAAGAGCAGCTGTGACAACTCCCACTTTGTGTGTGATTCTTTATCTTTTAACTCCACGCCTCTTGCCAAGACCCTCGCATTTACTTCTCTTACAACCCCATCTATAAATATATTAAACAACCACGGTGACATCACACATCCTTGTCTAAGGCCTACTTTTACTGGGAAATAATTTCCCTCTTTCCTACATACTCTAACTTGAGCCTCACTATCCTCGTAAAAACTCTTCACTGCTTTCAGTAACCTACCTCCTACACCATACACTTGCAACATCTGCCACATTGCCCCCCTATCCACCCTGTCATACGCCTTTTCCAAATCCATAAATGCCACACAGACCTCTTTAGCCTTATCTAAATACTGTTCACTTATATGTTTCACTGTAAACACCTGGTCCACACACCCCCTACCTTTCCTAAAGCCTCCTTGTTCATCTGCTATCCTATTCTCCGTCTTACTCTTAATTCTTTCAATAATAATTCTACCATACACTTTACCAGGTATACTCAGCAGACTTATCCCCCTATAATTTTTGCACTCTCTTTTATCCCCTTTGCCTTTATACAAAGGAACTATGCATGCTCTCTGCCAACCCCTAGGTACCTTACCCTCTTCCATACATTTATTAAATAATTGCACCAACCACTCCAAAACTATATCCCCACCTGCTTTTAACATTTCTATCTTTATCCCATCAATCCCGGCTGCCTTACCCCCTTTCATTTTACCTACTGCCTCACGAACTTCCCCCACACTAACAAATGGCTCTTCCTCACTCCTACAAGATGTTATTCCTCCTTGTCCTATACACGAAATCACAGCTTCCCTATCTTCATCAACATTTAACAATTCCTCAAAATATTCCCTCCATCTTCCCAATACCTCTAACTCTCCATTTAATAACTCTCCTCTCCTATTTTTAACTGACAAATCCATTTGTTCTCTAGGCTTTCTTAACTTGTTAATCTCACTCCAAAACTTTTTCTTATTTTCAACAAAATTTGTTGATAACATCTCACTCACTCTCTCATTTGCTCTCTTTTTACATTGCTTCACCACTCTCTTAACCTCTCTCTTTTTCTCCATATACTCTTCCCTCCTTGCATCACTTCTACTTTGTAAAAACTTCTCATATTCTAACTTTTTCTCCCTTACTACTCTCTTTACATCATCATTCCACCAATCGCTCCTCTTCTCTCCCGCACCCACTTTCCTGTAACAACAAACTTCTGCTGAACACTCTAACACTACATTTTTAAACCTTCCCCATACCTCTTCGACCCCATTGCCTATGCTCTCATTAGCCCATCTATCCTCCAATAGCTGTTTATATCTTACCCTAACTGCCTCCTCTTTTAGTTTATAAACCTTCACCTCTCTCTCTTTAAATATATATATATATATATATATATATATATATATATATATATATATATATATATATATATATATATATATATATATATATATATATATATATATATATATATATATTTCATTTATGCTAATGTAAAAATTAATAATTTTGTACCAAAAGAACCTTAGAAAACTGGCCTAACTTTCTTATAACAAGCTCAATTTAATTTAGCCTAATCCAGCAAAATATATTTTAGATAAGTTTACAATAATTTAATAATAAACAAACACAATGAAATAATATTTATTTCGTTAGGTTCAGAATAATTTTTGCGAAATTATTGCATACACAAATTTTCGCTTGCCTTATTCGGCAAGAAGAGCGTTGTTATTTAAGCCCAAATGGCAAGTTATAAATATTCGGCACGACATATACATATATACAGTATTTAAATGTTATACGAATGTATGTATATATTGATTTCAATTGTATATGTATTCATTATATTGTCTGTTGAAATGGATAAAAATGAAGGTTCATTGGAAATGAAAACCGTAGTGAAATATTTGAGGACATCTACATAGCCATATCAGAGTCTCCCAGCTGAAGCTGACATGATACCTGGAGAGAGTTCCGGGGGTCAACGCCCCCGCCGCCCGGTTTGTGACCAGGCCTCCTGTTGCGAGTGA
Organism: Cherax quadricarinatus; assembly: GCF_038502225.1. Taxonomy (NCBI): domain Eukaryota; kingdom Metazoa; phylum Arthropoda; class Malacostraca; order Decapoda; family Parastacidae; genus Cherax; species Cherax quadricarinatus. Next base: position 38,658,805 of record NC_091312.1, read on the forward strand.
TGGAATATGACAGGAAAACAGTTAACTTTTATACCGTATACTGCAGGGCGTACTAAATTATGTTGAGGTAAGCGAAGTAGACAGCAGGAGCCTCGGGAGGTAGGTACTACTGCCCGGTTAACAACCTGACACTCAACCTCGGGAGGTAGGTACTACTGCCCGGTTAGCAACCTGACACTCAACCTCGGGAGGTAGGTACTACTGCCCGGTTAGCAACCTGACACTCAACCTCGGGAGGTAGGTACGACTGCCCGGTTAGCAACCTGACACTCAACCTCGGGAGGTAGGTACTACTGCCCGGTTAGCATCCTGACACTCAACCTCGGGAGGTAGGTACTACTGCCCGGTTAGCAACCTGACACTCAACCTCGGGAGGTAGGTACTACTGCCCGGTTAGCAACCTGACACTCAACCTCGGGAGGTAGGTACTACTGCCCGGTTAGCAACCTGACACTCAACCTCGGGAGGTAGGTACTACTGCCCGGTTAGCAACCTGACACTCAACCTCGGGAGGTAGGTACTACTGCCCGGTTAGCATCCTGACACTCAACCTCGGGAGGTAGGTACTACTGCCCGGTTAGCAACCTGACACTCAACCTCGGGAGGTAGGTACTACTGCCCGGTTAGCAACCTGACACTCAACCTCGGGAGGTAGGTACTACTGCCCGGTTAGCAACCTGACACTCAACCTCGGGAGGTAGGTACTACTGCCCGGTTAGCAACCTGACACTCAACCTCGGGAGGTAGGTACTACTGCCCGTTTAGCATCCTGACACTCAACCTCGGGAGGTAGGTACTACTGCCCGGTTAGCAACATGACACTCAACCTCGGGAGGTAGGTACTACTGCCCGGTTAGCAACCTGACACTCAACCTCGGGAGGTAGGTACTACTGCCCGGTTAGCATCCTGACACTCAACCTCGGGAGGTAGGTACTACTGCCCGGTTAGCAACCTGACACTCAACCTCGGGAGGTAGGTACTACTGCCCGGTTAGCAACCTGACACTCAACCTCGGGAGGTAGGTACTACTGCCCGGTTAGCATCCTGACACTCAACCTCGGGAGGTAGGTACTACTGCCCGGTTAGCAACCTGACACTCAACCTCGGGAGGTAGGTACTACTGCCCGGTTAGCAACCTGACACTCAACCTCGGGAGGTAGGTACTACTGCCCGGTTAGCAACCTGACACTCAACCTCGGGAGGTAGGTACTACTGCCCGGTTAGCATCCTGACACTCAACCTCGGGAGGTAGGTACTACTGCCCGGTTAGCAACATGACACTCAACCTCGGGAGGTAGGTACTACTGCCCGGTTAGCAACCTGACACTCAACCTCGGGAGGTAGGTACTACTGCCCGGTTAGCAACCTGACACTCAACCTCGGGAGGTAGGTACTACTGCCCGGTTAGCAACCTGACACTCAACCTCGGGAGGTAGGTACTACTGCCCGGTTAGCAACATGACACTCAACCTCGGGAGGTAGGTACTACTGCCCGGTTAGCAACCTGACACTCAACCTCGGGAGGTAGGTACTACTGCCCGGTTAGCAACCTGACACTCAACCTCGGGAGGTAGGTACTACTGCCCGGTTAGCAACCTGACACTCAACCTCGGGAGGTAGGTACTACTGCCCGGTTAGCAACCTGACACTCAACCTCGGGAGGTAGGTACTACTGCCCGGTTAGCAACCTGACACTCAACCTCGGGAGGTAGGTACTACTGCCCGGTTAGCAACCTGACACTCAACCTCGGGAGGTAGGTACTACTGCCCGGTTAGCATCCTGACACTCAACCTCTGGAGGTAGGTACTACTGCCCGGTTAGCAACCTGACACTCAACCTCGGGAGGTAGGTACTACTGCCCGGTTAGCAACCTGACACTCAACCTCGGGAGGTAGGTACTACTGCCCGGTTAGCAACATGACACTCAACCTCGGGAGGTAGGTACTACTGCCCGGTTAGCATCCTGACACTCAACCTCGGGAGGTAGGTACTACTGCCCGGTTAGCATCCTGACACTCAACCTCGGGAGGTAGGTACTACTGCCCGGTTAGCAACCTGACACTCAACCTCGGGAGGTAGGTACTACTGCCCGGTTAGCAACCTGACACTCAACCTCGGGAGGTAGGTACTACTGCCCGGTTATCAACCTGACACTCAACCTCGGGAGGTAGGTACTACTGCCCGGTTAGCAACCTGACACTCAACCTCGGGAGGTAGGTACTACTGCCCGGTTAGCAACCTGACACTCAACCTCGGGAGGTAGGTACTACTGCCCGGTTAGCAACATGACACTCAACCTCGGGAGGTAGGTACTACTGCCCGGTTAGCAACCTGACACTCAACCTCGGGAGGTAGGTACTACTGCCCGGTTAGCATCCTGACACTCAACCTCGGGAGGTAGGTACTACTGCCCGGTTAGCAACCTGACACTCAACCTCGGGAGGTAGGTACTACTGCCCGGTTAGCAACCTGACACTCAACCTCGGGAGGTAGGTACTACTGCCCGGTTAGCAACCTGATACTCAACCTCGGGAGGTAGGTACTACTGCCCGGTTAGCAACCTGATCAACCTCGGGAGGTAGGTACTACTGCCCGGTTAGCAACCTGATACTCAACCTCGGGAGGTAGGTACTACTGCCCGGTTAGCATCCTGACACTCAACCTCGGGAGGTAGGTACTACTGCCCGGTTAGCAACCTGACACTCAACCTCGGGAGGTAGGTACTACTGCCCGGTTAGCAACCTGATACTCAACCTCGGGAGGTAGGTACTACTGCCCGGTTAGCAACCTGATACTCAACCTCGGGAGGTAGGTACTACTGCCCGGTTAGCAACCTGACACTCAACCTCGGGAGGTAGGTACTACTGCCCGGTTAGCAACCTGAAACTCAACCTCGGGATGTAGGTACTACTGCCCGGTTAGCAACCTGACACTCAACCTCGGGAGGTAGGTACTACTGCCCGGTTAGCAACCTGACACTCAACCTCGGGAGGTAGGTACTACTGCCCGGTTAGCAACCTGATACTCAACCTCGGGAGGTAGGTACTACTGCCCGGTTAGCAACCTGACACTCAACCTCGGGAGGTAGGTACTACTGCCCGGTTAGCAACCTGACACTCAACCTCGGGAGGTAGGTACTACTGCCCGGTTAGCAACCTGACACTCAACCTCGGGAGGTAGGTACTACTGCCCGGTTAGCATCCTGACACTCAACCTCGGGAGGTAGGTACTACTGCCCGGTTAGCATCCTGACACTCAACCTCGGGAGGTAGGTACTACTGCCCGGTTAGCATCCTGACACTCAACCTCGGGAGGTAGGTACTACTGCCCTGTTAGCAACCTGACACTCAACCTCGGGAGGTAGGTACTACTGCCCGGTTAGCAACCTGACACTCAACCTCGGGAGGTAGGTACTACTGCCCGGTTAGCAACATGACACTCAACCTCGGGAGGTAGGTACTACTGCCCGGTTAGCAACCTGACACTCAACCTCGGGAGGTAGGTACTACTGCCCGGTTAGCAACCTGACACTCAACCTCGGGAGGTAGGTACTACTGCCCGGTTAGCAACCTGACACTCAACCTCGGGAGGTAGGTACTACTGCCCGGTTAGCAACCTGACACTCAACCTCGGGAGGTAGGTACTACTGCCCGGTTAGCAACTTGACACTCAACCTTGTTTATGTTTTACCACTGTGGTAGTTTTGGTAGTTATATTTTTTTTGCCTCAGACACGTATTATTGTGCGTGCTTGCGTGCACTCGTTTATGCAGGGGTCGGGTCATAGTTCCTGGCCCTGCCTCTTGATCGCTACTAGGTCTTTTCTCTCCCTGATCCATGTGTGTGTGTGTGTGTGTGTGTGTGTGTGTGTGTGTGTGTGTGTGTGTGTGTGTGTGTGTGTGTGTGTGTGTGTGTGTGTGTGTGTGTATGTGTATGTATGTATGCATGTATGCATGCATGTATGTATGTATTCCCATGAGTGCAAGAGTGAGAAAGAGCCTTAGTGCGTTCGCTTTTGTGCTCTTGTAAATAATTCCTCTTACCCAACACTGTTTATAAGTGCAACACAGATTGCAACACAACCACATAGTTATTGATGATACAGACCATCACTGCGTCTCCTTGACGTGACAATAAAATATAACACGGAAGGTCCTCAACAGTTTCCACCAAGAGACGCGTAGTCTTCTCTCTCTCTCTCTCTCTGCGATCACACAGGGCATATACACACATTTCCTTTGTTTGTTCCGTGTTATTGTTAATATGTGGGTAGTAGAACCATAAGACAGACACAGTGGTAGTCAAGTTATGGGACAGACACAGTGGTAGTCAAGTTATGGGACAGGCACAGTGGTAGTCAAGTTATGGGACAGGCACAGTGGCAGTGAAGTTATGGGATAGATACAGTGGTAGTCAAGTTATGGGACAGACACAGTGGTAATCAAGTTATGGGACAGGCACAGTGGTAGTCAAGTTATGGAGCAGACATTTACTGATTAGCCCTGGAAGACAGACTGTGGTTTCTAAACTCTGGGATATTCAGACGGTGATAAGCGTGTTCTGGGACAGAGAGGTAGACAATGGTAAGTGATTTCTGTTGACGACACAGCGACGGTGGATCTCTGAGACAAATATGAGATAGAGTGATGGGTGGGCAATGGGACAGATAGGTAGACACTGGCGGTCGAAGACCGCGAAAAAAAGACAATGATGGTGCTCTCAGACAGACAGACAGTGATGATCGAGCTCTGGGATACCCGAAAGTGGAAATAGATGAGTTTTAAGATAGACAGACAACGGTGGCCGAACTCTGGGACAGACACAGTGATGATTAAGCTCTGGTACCAAGATCCGACGTGATAGTTGAGTTTTTAAACAGACACATATTGATGATTGAGCTCTGAGACAGACATATAGGGACGGAAGTGCTCTGCAACACACATACACACACACTGACAGAGAGTGATGATTCTGCCGCCAGACAGACACACAGAAGGACGGTAGAGCGCTGCGACGCAGACAGACAAGCGGTGAGGGTGACAGCCCACCATCACTCTGCCCAACGCAGCCAAACACACTCCATCCATTTGTATGCATAGGCTGGCGTGTATTGTTCCTCCTGATTAATTGCCGGCTGGGAGTAACCCAGGGCTGCCTTGGCCACCTCAGGGAGCACCGCCCTTCTAACTCTCCTTTTCCTGCTCATTTCCATCCTCCATCTCCTCAGCTCCTTTCTCTCCTTCTCCTACTCTTACCTCCTCCTCCATTCACTCCTCTCCATCTACATCCTACTCCTTTTAATCTTTCCTCCTCCACAATCTTCTCCTTTACCTCCTCCTCCTCCTCTTCCTGTTCCTTCTTCTGCCAGAGTAACGCCAGTCAATCTAGTATATAATCAGTCTCGACAGGACTGACATGGATTTTTGAACTTAAAAAGAGAGTTATAAAAACAAAAAAGTTATCTTATGTTAATGACTGAACTGCTGCACCTCTCCCTGAGTCACCTGGCACAGCAGATCAGTTCACCACTACCACTAGATGGGGAAAATCCCACGTAGACTGGAGATACTGTTGATCTTGTTGGGCGCTGAGAACTATGTGAGTCACAGTTTGGAGATGTGTGGCTATTCTCCAAAAAAAAATATATAAAACATTTAATTTATAATTTGCTTTTGCTAGTCCTGAATGCCTAGTAACACATACACACACACATACACACACACACATATACACACACACACACACACACACACACACACACACACACACACACACACACACACAGACGCCAGACACGAGAGAGAGGGGTGGGTTGATTTCATCATCTCGGACTGCAAGAAGGCCTTCGACAGAGTTCCTCACAGGAGATTAGTGCAGAAACTAGAGTAACAGGCGCGTATAACAGGAAGGGCAATGCAATGGATCAGAGAATACCTGACAGGGAGGCAACAACGAGTCATGGTACGTAATGAGGTATCACAGTGGGCACCTGTGACGAGCAGGGTCCCACAGGGGTCGGTCCTAGGTCCAGTGCTATTTCTGGTATATGTGAACGACATGATGGAAGGGTTAGACTCAGAAGTGTCCCTGTTCGCAGATGATGTGAAGTTAATGAAGAGAATTAAATCAGATGAGGATCAGGCAGGACTTCAAAGAGACCTGGACAGGCTGGACACCTGGTCCAGCAACTGGATTCTCTAATTTAACTCCGCCAAATGCAAAGTCATGAAGATCGGGGAAGGGTAAAGAAGACCGCAGACGGAGTATAGGCTAGGTGGCCAAAGACTGCAAACCTCGCTCAAGGAGAAAGATCTTGGGGTGAGTATAACACCGAGTACGTCTCCAAAGCACACATTAACCAGATTTTCTGAGGCATGTGGGCGCCTGGCAAACCTGGGAATAACGTTCCGATACCTTAGTAAATAATCGTTCAAGACACTGTACACCGTGTACGTCAGGCCCATACTGGAGTATGCAGCACCAGTTTGGAACCTAGACTTGATCAAGCACGTCAAGAAATTAGAGAAAGTGCAAAGGTTTGCGACACGGTTAGTTCCAGAGCTAAGGGGAATGTCGTACGAAGAAAGGTTAAGGGAAATCGGCCTGACGACACTGGAGGACAGGAGGGTTAGGGGAGACATGACAACGACATACAAAATACTGTGTGGAATAGACAAGGTGGACAGAGCCAGGATGTTCCAGAGAGAAGACACAGAAACAAAAGGTCACAATTGGAAGTTGAAGACCCAGATGAGTCAGAGGGATGTTAGGAAGTATTTCTTCAGTCATAGAATAGTCAGGAAGTGGAATAGCCTAGCAAGTGAGGTAGTGGAGGCAGGAATCATACATAGCTTTAAGATAAGGTATGATAAAGTTCATGGAGCAGGGAGAGAGAGGACCTAGTAGCACTCAGTGAATATGCGGGACCAGGAGCTGAGTCTCGACACCTGGAACCACAATTAGGTGAGTACACACACACACACTGTGTGTGTGTGTCTGTGTTTAGCTCCACTAGGCGGGCTAAAATAACACGGGTTAGATCCTCGGCCAGCCGCAGTTTGTTAATTGCATTAATACCACTTGTTTCGTGTTTGCACTAATATATGGACTGCTCGTGAAGGCTGGTATTCAATCGGGAGTAGAAAGAAATTAGCTCTTAGCTTACCATGGCCACGTATGTCCTCGCATCATGAAACATGCCTAGTTCTGCTAGGAACATGCTTGAAGGATTGTATGGTCCAGTGATTAGAGCGTTGTGAATTTTGACTTGCTTCCCACGAGGCGGGTTAAATTAATACGGGTTAACCTATCTTGCTTCTTCCTTTCTACGTGAACACTCCATCTTATCAAGCATTCTTCGGCTCTTTAAATTATACTTTTCTTATCATCACGCATCTTTTAATTTCTCTGCTGATTTTCTTCGTCCTCGTTGCAAGTTTCGAAGACCATAACTCACACCCAGACAGAATTTTTGGCACGACTATACTCAGGTATATTCTCATTTCTTGTATCTATGATATTTACTTGTAGGTAACCTGTAAGTTACCTGTACTCGCTTCCAGAGGCCACCGCCCCCCTCGGAATGATCCCAGACCAGGCCTCCTGGTAGGTATGCACCACAGCCCTGCTGACCAGGAACTGATTTGAGACAGTTGTCGAGCATCCTCCTGAAGACAGTCAGGGTTTGTTGGTAATCCCCCTTATGCAAGACGAGAGGGTGTTGAGTGGTGGTCTCTTTACACTTCTTGAATTCTCTCTCGCTATGCTCATTGCTTCTCTACTTTTCACAGGAAGTGTTTTGCTCCGTCTACCAAGCATCTTGCGTTTCAGTGTAGTTATTTCAGTGTGCAGATTTGGGACCAATTTTCCCAGAATCTTCCAGGTGTAGATTATCATGTATCTTTCTCGTCTACGTTCGAAGGAGTATACAGTCGAGGGACTTTAGGCACTCCCAGTAATTCTTGTGTTTGACGGAGTCTATACGAACCGTGAAGGGTCTCTGTGCATATTCCAGCTCTGCCACTTACTTGCCTTGGAGGGGGTCGTTAGCGTGCAGCAATATTCCAACCAAGAGAGAACGAGTGACCTAAAGAGTATCATCATTAGCTTGCCATCTCTTGCTTTGAAGATTCTAGATATACAACTTATCATTTTACTTTCAGTTGCAATGACAACATTGTTGTGTTCCTTGAAAATGAGATGATCTGACATCACCACTCGCATGTCTCTCATATTAGAATTACGCTGTATTGAGTAGAGTTTGTGTTTTAATCGGTTCCTGTTTTCATTTCCGCAATCTTTCCACAGCATAGGAGCTAAAATTTGCTCTCGTTGAACATCATGTTGTTGTCAGTGGTCTATTAGAAGACTTCCCTGACATCAGCTTGGAGCCTCACTGTGTCTTCACAAGCCACCACTCTTTTACAGATTTCAGTATCGTCTGCAAGGGATAATACATTGCTGATTTATATCCTCGTCTTTGTCAAATATAAGAAAGAGAAAGAGACGCTTTTGATTTCTTTCCGTTTTAGTATTACGTTTTTGGATTCTGTTTGTCAGGAAGTTAAACATCCATTTACCCACCTTTTCAGTTAATCCTTTTGCGCACATTTTGTGAGCAATTTCCCCATGGTCGTACTTGTCAAAGGCTTTTGCAAAGTTGGTGTATAATATATTTGCACTTAGCTTGTCTTCTAATGTATCTGTGACAGTGTCAAAGCGGTCAAGCAATTGCTAGAGGTTCTGAACTCATGCTGCTCTGGATTGTGCAGCTGCTGGGATTATATATGATTGGCAATCTTGCTTCAGACCCTTTCAAAAATCTTGATAGTTTTCTTTACTGCTCCATTTGTGGAGTGGGGCTGTATCAGAGGCTTTTAAAGACTGGGATGACTCCAATGTCCATGCTCCTTCTCCATAGAATATTTAATGTACGTGATAAGAGCTTCTTGCAATTCTTGATGAGTATACCCATACACCCCGCCTCAGGACCCGGAAACCAAACCTGTTTTTTTCACTTGTGGTTTCCAACCTATCGACTGGTACCTCTTATCAGGAGGCAGCCTTATTCTCTATTGAAGTTTTCTTGTTTTCATTTCATTAAAACGTGTGCCCTGGGGGAAGGTGTGGCCGGGGTGTGTGTGACCCCGGGGGGAGTTAAGGCCCGGGGGATGTGGCCCTGTGGAGTTAATGCCTGGGGAGGTGTGGCCCGGGGGAGTGGAGGGGGTGCAGGGTAAGGTGTAGTCCGTGGCCAGGTGTAGTCCGGAGCGAGGTGTGGCCCTGGTGGATGTATGGCCCGGGTGAGGTGTGTCCCGGGGAAGATATGATGAGGTCAATGGGCATGCAATCAATGGCTTTAAAGTCAAGTGAGGTTAAAATTATATCGGAGACTGGGGCGTTGTCAGTCTCTCTTCTGCCTTTCAAGAGCTCTCTTTTTCACCCTCTTTGCCTATAGAGGGAGTGCCTGTTTTTCTAGACTGCACCCTCTCCGTTCTTAATGGTACTATGTGTCTGAGGCACATTCACAGTGCCTCTGAGTGCATTCTCTCAAAAATAGCTTCCATAATCATCAGCACTCCTGCTATTTTCGTTCAACCTCATCAAATCTATGATTTTACTGCATTTCTCTAATACTCCTCAGCTGTTATACCCATAAACAATCCTTTAAATACATTTCCTCTCTCAATATCCCGCCTCTCCAGTCTGAAGTCAGATCTTCCATTGCCTGTATTTATTCCTTCCTTCACCCTTCTCCTGTTAATCTTAGTAAAACATTAATATTTGAGCCAGTTCTCGTACAGTCGTAAGATGTGTGAGAATATAAATATTAGACTTGCTTTTGAATCCGGAAGTGTTGGTCTGGATAGTCTCTCGTGAGCGCTGAAAGAAACGTCATCCCCTTCATTGCCGCTCTTAAGGATAAAGGAAGAAAATTACATAATGCTTAAGGGTTTTTATTCCAAGGGGTTAGAGTTACCCTCCACTTTCATGATTTCTTCCTATTCCTCGTGTGTTGCTTGACCTCTGTGGGTTTAGAACTTCCCCATATGTATTTCATTATTTGAAGGGTGAGCTCTATCTCCTTCCCTCCGCCTTCAGGAGAGCACCACCACTTTAATTCCGTCTTAAAGTGGAGTACTACCACCATGAGGAGGAGCATCACTGTCTTCACTGAGTACTGAGTTGGAGCTCCACCTCCTTCACTCCTTCTATGGGTGGTGCAACACAACCTTAGGATGAAATCCCTTATCTTACATTCCTTCTTAGTGTGAGCACCACCGCCAAAGGGCAGTACACCACCAACTCCACTGTCTTGAGATTCCACAGCGTCACCATTGCTGCATCTTGGAAGGGAGCACCATCTCATCCACTATTTTGAGATAGAGCACTGCCGTCTTAAGATGGAGTGCCTCATTCTTCGAGTGGAGCACCACCTCCACCACCACCACTATCACCACCACCTCCGCAGCGACCTAGAACGCATCACCACTACTGTCACTCAGCCCTGAGAACCACAACTACCTTCACTGCCTTAGGCTGGAACATCTTTTCTCCTTCCTGGGCCAACTTTACTCCCTCCTGGGCCAACTTTACTCCCTCCTGGGCCAACTTTACTCGCTCCTGGGCCAACTTTACTCGCTCCTGGGCCAACTTTACTCCCTCCTGGGCCAACTTTACTCCCTCCTGGGCCAACTTTACTCGCTCCTGGGCCAACTTTACTCGCTCCTGGGCCAACTTTACTCGCTCCTGGGCCAACTTTACTCGCTCCTGGGCCAACTTTACTCACTCCTGGGCCAACTTTACTCGCTCATGGGCCAACTTTACTCGCTCCTGGGCCAACTTTACTCCCTCCTGGGCCAACTTTACTCGCTCCTGGGCCAACTTTACTCGCTCCTGGGCCAACTTTACTCGCTCCTGGGCCAACTTTACTCGCTCCTGGGCCAACTTTATTCACTCCTGGGCCAACTTTACTCGCTCCTGGGCCAACTTTACTCGCTCCTGGGCCAACTTTACTCCCTCCTGGGCCAACTTTACTCGCTCCTGGGCCAACTTTACTCGCTCCTGGGCCAATTTTACTCACTCCTGGGCCAACTTTACTCACTCCTGGGCCAACTTTACTCGCTCATGGGCCAACTTTACTCGCTCCTGGGCCAACTTTACTCGCTCCTGGGCCAATTTTACTCACTCCTGGGCCAACTTTACTCGCTCCTGGGCCAACTTTACTCGCTCCTGGGCCAACTTTACTCGCTCCTGGGCCAACTTTACTCGCTCCTGGGCCAACTTTACTCGCTCCTGGGCCAACTTTACTCGCTCCTGGGCCAACTTTACTCGCTCCTGGGCCAACTTTACTCGCTCCTGGGCCAACTTTACTCGCTCCTGGGCCAACTTTACTCGCTCCTGGGCCAACTTTATTCGCTCCTGGGCCAACTTTAGTCGCTCCTGGGCCAACTTTCATCGCTCCTGGGCCAACTTTACTCGCTCCTGGGCCAACTTTACTCGCTCCTGGGCCAACTTTACTCGCTCCTGGGACAACTTTCTCGCTCCTGAGATAAAGCACCAGATCCTAGAGTGTCTCAGGGCGGAGCACCCCATCGTTCACTCTGTCTCGGGGTTAAACATCGCAACATTCACCTAGTTTCAGGTAAATTATGATATAAAAGAAGCCCTAAACCTGCAAGGGTCATCCAATGCAGCGTTTTGGGTGAAGTTTCAACTCTTTCCCTCGTGGCGCTGGAGTGGAATACCACTCTCTTGAGGGGTAGGAGTAGGCCGTTTTAGGGCGGAACTCCAACTCATTCACTATGTACCATCACCTTTAATATGTCTTCGCGTGAAGCACAACGTCATTCACACAGTCTTGGGGTGTAGTGCTGCCACTTTCACTGTATCTAAGGGTGGAGCACCACTGTCCTGGAGTGGAGCACCACTGTCCTGGAGTGGAGCACCACTGTCCTGGAGTGGAGCACCACTGTCCTGGAGTGGAGCACCACTGTCCTGGAGTGGAGCACCACTGTCCTGGAGTGGAGCACCACTGTCCTGGAGTGGAGCACCACTGTCCTGGAGTGGAGCACCACTGTCCTGGAGTGGAGCACCACTGTCCTGGAGTGGAGCACCACTGTCCTGGAGTGGAGCACCACTGTCCTGGAGTGGAGCACCACTGTCCTGGAGTGGAGCACCACTGTCCTGGAGTGGAGCACCACTGTCCTGGAGTGGAGCACCACTGTCTTGGAGCGGAGCACCACTGTCCTGGAGTGGAGCACCACTGTCCTGGAGTGGAGCACCACTGTCCTGGAGTGGAGCACCACTGTCCTGGAGTGGAGCACCACTGTCCTGGAGTGGAGCACCACTGTCTTGGAGCGGAGCACCACTGTCCTGGAGTGGAGCACCACTGTCCTGGAGTGGAGCACCACTGTCCTGGAGTGGAGCACCACTGTCCTGGAGTGGAGCACCACTGTCCTGGAGTGGAGCACCACTGTCCTGGAGTGGAGCACCACTGTCTTGGAGCGGAGCACCACTGTCCTGGAGTGGAGCACCACTGTCCTGGAGTGGAGCACCACTGTCTTGGAGCGAAGCACCACTGTCCTGGAGTGCCGAATAGGTAAAATTTGCAATTTTGGCTTAAATAGCAACGCTCTCCTTGCGGAATAAGGCAAACGAAAATTTTTGTATGCAATAATTTTGCAAAAATCATTCTGAACCTAACGAAAAAATATGTTTCATTGTGTTTGTTTATTATTAAATTATTGCAAACTAATCTAAAATATATTTAGTTGGATTAGGCTAAATTAAATTGAGCTTGTTGTAATAAGGTTAGGTAAGTTTTCTAAGGTTCTTTTGGTACAAAATTAATTTTTACTTTACCTTAAATGAAAAAAACATATCTTTAAATGTATAAGAGAAAATTTTAGAAAGAACTTAATTTTAAATGAGTTCTTGCTAATTGACCAGTTTTACCTATTAGGCACGACATTATATATATATATATATATATATATATATATATATATATATATATATATATATATATATATATATATATATATATATATATATATATATATATATATATATGTATGTGTGCGTGTGTGTGTGTGTGTGTATGTGTGTGTAGTAACGGGTGAAGAAAAACTGTGAAGGTTTGGAGAGCTAGAGGCTTGAGCGACCAACAGGCACGTGTAAGCGTGTTAGATCAAAGCGGATACAACCTTGTTTTAGTGATGTGATGCGCTGTTGGAGTGCCAGTATAGCAGTTCTTGAATATTCGTCACAGTCACCACAGTATTCGTCACAATCACAACACTATTCGCCACAATCACCACAGTATTCGCCACAGTATTTGCCATCCCCTCGTCAGAAGAATATATAAAGTTAATTTGGCACGCTTCTCACGTCGTCCGTTTGGTCAGGGTCAGCTGGTTCATCTCTCAGGATATTTGTGGTACAGCCGTTTACGGATATTTTTGGAAAAATGTACTGGAGGTGCGTTGCATGGTCAAGCAGGTCTCTTGGGAAGATCTTGGGAAACTTCCAAGTCTACGTTAAGCATCCTGCGTTTCATGAGAGATGGAGATAGCATCATGTGACTGGTGATAGATGAAGACTCTGTCTAGTATCTCGTGAGGGAAATGTAAACAGCATCTTGTGTCCCGTGTGAGATGAAGACAGAGTCTTGTGAGGGAGATGATAACACTTGTGTAGTGTGGAAGATGATAACAGCAATCTTTGTCTCGTGAGTGAGGTGAAGGCAGCATCCTGTGTCTCGGGACGGCAATCAGCAAGGTATCATATTAGTGAAGGAAACAAAAACAACATCCTATGTCTCGTGAACGAGACGAGAAAACATCTTGGTTCTCGTGAAAGAAACGAAGACAACATCCTGTATCTCATGAAGGAGACGATGACAACATCCTGTGTCTCGCGAAGGAGACAAAGACAACAACCTGTGTCTCGTGAGAGACGAGGACATCCTTCACAGTCTTGTGAGGGCGATGAAAGCGTATAAATCCTGTTAGTTGTTATCATTTACGCAAGATGACATTAATGGTGGTGCTGAGTTCCTCCAAGATTATTCCTTGATCTTACTGCTCACACATATCACTCCAGTGAAGATTTAACTCTCAAGGAGGAATATGTCTTCACTCAGTGATACACACACACACACACACACATACATACCCAGATGAGAAACAGAAATAAGGGGTCACAATTGGAGGTTTAATACTTCTTTGAGTCAAAGGGATGTTAGGAAGTATTTCTTCAGTCATAGGAAGTGGAATAGCCTAGAAAGTGGCGTAGTGGAGGCAGGAACCATACATAGTTTTAAGACGAGGTTTGATAAAGCTCGTGGAGCAGGGAGAGAGAGAGGACCTAGTAGCATTCAGTGAAGAAGCGGGGCCAGGAACTATAACTCGACCCTTGCAACCATAAATAGGTGAGTACAAACAGGCGAGTACACATACCCTCTCACACAAACCCTAACACTCACGTTCTCTCTCTCATATCCTCTCTCATACATCCTGTCTCTCACACACAGATCACCGGCCACGTCAGACGTCCCTTAGTTTATACGTCCTAATTGTATTTTTTATTGAGGGATATTCGTGTAAATCAGGTGGCGCTTTTATACTCGGGGAAGTGAAGAACGTTCTGCAGCGAACAGAATCAACCAAGCAAATATATCAGTGAAGTACATTATCGATATTTGCGATTATTATATTCCACGATGAAGACATGTGCAATAGTTGGGTATCATTATTGGTGAAACGTTTCCCCGCCTACACCGTAGGCTTCTTCAGTCATATACAGAGGCAGCAGTAGAAATTAAATAAAGATGATATAATCAGTCCATCAACCGTGGAGAAATAGTACCATTTTCAACATATTATATTCCATGTTGGCACTAAACCCTTATAGATCATAGAGCTCTCGTGGAAAGAGATTTAATCAGATTTGATCCAATATAGGTACATTTTAACCAGACACTGATAATGAATACATGCTGTGAGAGACTCCCAACTGTTTTGGGACAACAAATAAACTGCAGCCTTCCAAAATCCTGGAACTCACCACGTGAAGGTGAGACCCTTTCTTTGATCGGCAAAATAGAACAGTCAGGCTGGAAAATAATACAAAGAATATTGCTGTCACTATCTCTGGCTTAGAAAATACATTTTTATCATAAACATCTGAAGTACAACACTAAGATGTGTGGAACACTACAGTAGACCTACTTGCCCATGCTAGATGGGACCTTTTATGTTAGACACGTGCGAAACACCTGGGCATTTTTGTTGACTGAAACGTTTCGCCTACGCAGTAGGCTTCTTCAGTCAAATACAGAGGCAGCAGACACAGTAACGAAGTATAGATGACAAAAATCAGTCCATCAACTTTAAGGTGAACTCTTCTCCAGGCAGAGGGACTGACCACCTTCAATATTATTTCTCCAAGATTGATAGACTGATTACATCATCTTCATTTCACCACTACGTGTACGCCAAACACACCAACAATAAAGACACCTAACTGTTTCACATGTGTCTTAATCATCAATGAAGTTTGGAAGACGTCCTCTGTACCAAGATACCGTCGTGTTACTGCAACAGAGTTGTAATGTTGCGTCAATGTTGAAAGAATATACATTGCTTTGTTGTGGTAATCCTATGGACGTTAAACCAAATTTTTGCTGAATTTGATAAAAATATATTTGTTGTTTAATTTTATAGGATGTGGAAATATATGTATTGTTTTTTGAAGAGAATGAAAGGCTCCATAGCGATAGATAAATTTGCTACGAAGGAAGAACATTTGACATTAATGTAGGTACTACTGGTACTGTTAAAATGAGTGGAGGTGGCATGATAGGTACTACTGACAGAATAGGTGAGGGTTCACCACTGATACTGTTGGCAGGAGAGGGAAGCTTAGTACTGATGTTAGTAGAGATGGAACTGCCGTGTCTGCTGCAAGGAAAAGTAGCACTACTGATACTGTTGAGAGGAAACGAGGTGGCACCTCTGCTACAGATGACTTAAGAACTGACAACACTACTGTTGACTGGAGGAGGTATCATTGTCTGTACTGAGAGTATAGGTGACAAAAGGGGAATATTAACTATCGCTTTTGTTGACAGAAGTGGAACCACTACTTTTGTTGAAAGGAGAAGCGGCATAACTGCCTTTGTTGATAGGATCGGATCTGCCAGCGCAGCTTTTGTGGATATCAGAGTACAATGTTGAAAGTTAGGGCCACCGAGGGGGCCGTGGTACAGAGTTACGCTTACCGTGGGTGCTGTAGCTGGGAGTTATGTTCATAGAAGCAGCGGGAAGCAATTACAACCTTCGGGCGCTCTATTCCTACTGTTATAACACCGCCCCGAGAGTAGTGCAGTGGTGCTCTCTAGAGGGCAACCAACCTGATCCTTATGAAATCCTAATAGTCATCATTCCTTCCTTGAGTTAACTCGGATATTATATGTAATGAGAGTATTAATATATATATATATATATATATATATATATATATATATATATATATATATATATATATATATAGAGATATATATGTATATATATATATATATATATATATATATGTCGTGCCGAATAGGCAGAACTTGCGATCTTGGCTTAAATAGCAACGCTCATCTTGCCGTATAGGACAAGCGAAAATTTGTGTATGCAATAATTTCGCCAAAATCATTCTGAACCTAACGAAAAAAAATATATTTCACTGTGTTTGTTTAGTATTAAATTGTTGTAAACAAATCTAAAATATATTTAGTTGAGTTGGGCTAAAATAAATTGTTCTTGTTATAATAAGGTTAGGTAAGTTTTCTAAGATTCTTTTGGAGCAAAATTAAAAAAATTTATATATATATATATATATATATATATATATATATATACACTGATCTCTGGCAGAAGGAGACTCGAACCTACCAACCTTGGAACACGGTACGCAGTGCTATACCAAACTCACCACACTGGACCAATACCTTGGAGTCCAGCTGGCGCTAGACTTTGATCCAAGGCAGCCAGCTTTCAGGGAGAAGGCTTACAGCTTTTCATCTCATCCCCTTCATGCATCATCCTTACTAAAGATTTTAACAACGCAAGGAATTCGCGAGAGCAGGGGAAATATACACAAACACTGATCTCTGGCTGAAGGAGACGCGAACCTACGAACCTTGGAACAAGGTACGCAGTGCTATACCAAACTCACCACACTAAGGCTGGGTATCAAGCTGTAGCATGGGTTCTCTTTATGATATCGTTGACCTCATTGTGTCTTGCATGCCAGCCCTTGGTTTTGGAACAGTTGAGACTATGTAGACCATATTGGTCGGTTTGTGCTTCGCCGCAAATACACGTATATTCCGTGTGAATTGGGCCAGCAAGGCGCAGAGCCACTGCAATATGGAGGGTCTTAAGGTCGAGGCGCATTTCCATTGCCAATATGGGAAATGTTTGGAGGAAGTCCCCGGAATGAGGTACGCTCACAGCTTGAGACGGGCAGTGTCCCTATCTGATGTTGCAGCCCTGAGCATGTTGGCAAGCACCTTTTCAGCGATCGGGCCATCCTAACTTGACTGTTTGTGAGCCAGTAATGCTCACAAACAGTGCTGGAGCAGCAAGAGTCTCCCATTCAGTGATGTCACTGGCATAGTTAGGGTCCTGTATTCCTGCTGAGTCACTGAGGTTATGAGGAAGAATTTGTCTTATTAACTCGTTTGATGCTATGGAAGAGGATAGGAAAGCTGGTAGAGCGATCTGGGAGTATCTGCGTACTCCCAACCCACCAAGCCTGACCGGAAGTGAGGCTTAGAACCACCGTCCATCTTCAAGGGAAAGATTCAATACACTCTAGCATGGTCTTAAGGAGAGTCATATTCATTGAGTTTTGGACTGCTGAAGGCTGGGAAGCATCTCAGAAAGTAGGTAAGTTTTGGGATTGACAGGCACCTGGTGAGTAGGTAGAAGGCATCACGTGTATCAATGTCTTTCATCCTGCTTTCCATCGTCCGGAGGTCTGAGACTTTTTTTTTTGTAGGATCAGATTGATGGCACTGGACCCAAGAGGAGCACCAAGGAGAGTGCTATTGGCTGGATAAATGGCTCGTGCTCCTGGTAAAACAGCACTAATATTGGTGGGGTTTAAAGATAGGCTTTGTTTCCCATGACTCACGAAATCGTAATGACATGATTGCGGGTTCTATCCCCGCCCGTGGTATGGTTTGTTTCCCATGTCTTTAATTTTACTGATGTCCTCTAGGAGAGATTATGTTGTGCCAGCTAGGGCACCATCATCCAAGAACCAGATATTGAGCTCGCTGGAGAGTGCTTCTGTGACTTCCTTGATGACCAAACAGAATAGAAATGGGACGAGAGAGTTCCCTTGTTGCGTGCCCTCACACGAGTCAATTTCATGGTCCCCAAACAATAGTTTGGAAGTCACACAATAACACGATTCTATGAAAGGATAGAGGGAAGGAAATTTTCTATAAACTGCTTGGAGAGCAGCATCCCTTCTGACTAAGTTGAAACCGTTGGCAAAGTCCAATTTGATCAAAGCTTTATCATCGGACATGTTGTTGATGTATACTCGTGCTGCGTGGGCAGCTGCTTCACAGCCCTGTTGTACACCAAAACCGAGATGAGTTGGTTTCAACATTGCAGCAGCCTCTTGATTCACCCTTCTTACTGCAGCCTTGGCGACTAGGTGCCGAAGGGTGTTACCCACTGCAATGGGCCTGATTCCTCCATCCTTTATCCAGAGGGCACACAATGAGGCACCAAAGAAAAGGGGGTCTAATGGCCTCTAGGACACTGCCAGCCAGGCATAGGTTGGAAAATGTGGCGAGTTCAGACAGCAGCCTCTCTGAAACCTCACCAAGTGCTGGACTGAGTAGTTGCTTTAAGTGTTGAGGCCTTAAACCGGTGAAACCTCCTGCTGAGCCCTGTGGAAATGACATAGCAGCTTTATACACATCAGCATCCTGTTAGGTTAGATGTTCTTCGCCTGCTGCAATGTCAGGGAGGTCGATGTTGGTACTAGGAGCCCTGGGTGGATGTTTGTCCCTTCAGAGCTTGCGCCGCATATATAGGGTAAACAAAACCATTTTTGGCAACTTTTCGAACTTTCCATTCTCATCTTGAGGTCTACAAAAAGAAAAGACAATCAGAATTACAAAAGTGTGAAAAAGAAACAAGATTTTCTCGCATTTAATATTTTATAATACTAAAATTTCATATAATTAAAATCTCTAAAGTTTGCAGGAGCTCTGGTAAGTGTTTTAAGTTAGGTACAGTGTGCCACCAGTCACACACAAGTACTCAACAGCCAGTGAACAACGAGGCTCTAGTGTTGATCAACAATGTCATTACTCATTCACAAGGTCTCAAGATCCTGTGAGTAACATGGCCCTAGTAATGATCAACAAGGTCATCAATTACACACAACTACTGAAAAATGCATTCTTCCCAGCAAGTAAAATCAAAATCAAAATTAAGTAAGTTTATTCAGGTATACACAAATACAGTTACATAGATTATCATACATAGCAGCATATGTGTTGAGAACCTGGGATAACCCCAAAAAAAGTCAAAGTGACTTATTTCCACTGGAGATCTTTGATCACAATGAGATATCTAATGAGCAATGACTCTGATGACTGGCTAACAAATCTTTATCCTCATTTATGTCACGTGACTTTGGCAGTCCCACCGTATTTTAAGTTGCTTATTTCTTGTGCTCTTTTGTCCAAGTTGAGGCTGGACATATAACTCAGTTTTTATTGGCAACATAATTTCACTGCCTTCTAATATAACTGTCGTCTTGTAAAAGGATAAAATAACCTTTCTATTTAATTGTAATACAATTGAATTTTAGACAAAAATAATGTATGACGATTATTAATTATTTTTGTATGACAATGTATATTGAAAATGGCTTTGAGAATTAAAATAATGATTGATAAATTTTAAAATCATTTTGATATACGATTTGGAATTTTTCTTTGACATATATTTAAAAAAATAAACTGTTTAGAAAGCAACTTTTATTTTGTTGAAATTTTTCATGCATTGTCTTTGTAATTTTATATTACACATTGACAAATTCTTGATTTTCGAAATTAATATTTTGTGTACTGTACATAAAATCGCCTCATATATATTTTTCCTCGAAGATTGTAAATCCGAAACTTCCAGGTCCTTTTGTGGGGCTCCAGTTCTGGGTCCTACTAATCTTATTCAGGAACCAGATACTAGTCTTCTAATTCTCTGCTGTTTCTCAATGGGTTCGGCCGGCTATTGGGTCCCACTGGGGGTCTTATGTAGAGCCAAGACCTCAATGTTTTATTTCCCATCGATTCTAGACAAGGGCTCCGATTCAGGGTCCCACTGGGGGTCTTACGTAGAGCCAAGACCTCAATGTTTTATTTCCCATCGATTCTAGACAAGGGCTCCGATTCAGGGTCTCACTGGGGTCATATGCCGACCCCAAAACCCGTCTACTAAGCGCTCTCCTCATTTCTCGAGTTACCGCTTCTTCTATATCCTCTCCATTGTGGTTTGTGTTTCTCAGACGCTTTCCTAGACGCCTAAATCCATTCCCTAGGAAAATATTGCCGGGTATCCGAGCTTTCAGGAAAGCAGCTCCAGCGAACAAGATCTTTACATCTTCCTGCGTGTAGTTGGGTAGAAGAGAGTGGGTTGTTTCCTGCTGGGGACCCGTACTTCTGCAGCGCCTCTTTATGCCTTCTCTATACTCCTTACTTGGAATCTGTTTGTGGGAAAAATATTTATGCTTAGCCGGAATGGTTTTGAAAATATGAATGTGGAGGTGTTTCGATAGTAGTAGTTTTGAAGGGTGAACTTAAAGCACCAGTACATAACATTCACCAGTACATAACATCCACTAGTACATAACGTTCACTAGTACTTAACATTCAAGAAAATTTTACGATGGCCATGAGGGAACGCCAGTGTTATTGACCTTCTTACACGTATATGTATTTAAATAGGTAAATTTAATCTAGAATGACACTGTGAACTCTGTAACTTGGAGATGCTAGTTATGGTGGTGGATGTGATGATGGATGTGATGATGATAGTTGTGGTGGTAGATGTAATAGAAACAACACTAGTGACAATGATAAGTGTTGTGATCGTAGTAGTAGTGATGGTGGTTATGATGGTGATGGTAAGTATGGGAATGCTAGTTATAGTAATGCTAGTTATAGTGGATTTAGTAGTAGAGACAGTTGTATTGGTGTAGTGGATGAGGCGTTGGTGGTGCTTTGTTGTGGATATGGTAGGAATTATGGCAGTGGCATTGTGGCGAACGAGAAAGAAATTACGAATGTGATGGTGTGGTTGGTGTGGTGATGGTAGTAATAGTAGTGGTGGTAGTGGATGTGATATCAATAGTGGTTGAGCAAATGGCTGTTAGATGCTGCAGTAACCTTTAATAACAATGGCGGCGCCAAGGTGGACTTGGGAGCCTCAGCCCCTACGAAGCTCCCACAAATAAAAATAGTAAAAATAACAGCGCTGCTTCAAAATAAGTCTTGTAGCCTCTCTTAAGATCAGATAGCCTCGCCCTAAGTCTCATCCCCTCCCTAGAGAAATTCTGGAGCCTCCCCTGTTGATTAACGATAACATTTTGTCCACACAATGGGCCTTATCAAGTCAGTAGATAGAGAATACTTGAGAAAAAGGAATTCTCTATACAGGTTCGGACAAAGGAAGAAGTCAAGGTGTAGGTATACTGTATGGTATACTGTATGATATACACCAGACTATCAAGTTAGCTCCCGGACGCCTGGTTACTAGTATAATGTAAGCTGAAGGTTAACTAACTTGAAGTTATAATAGGTGCTGATAAGAACAGATTCTAAATATACTATTCTATGCTCCCTTCTTTTATAACTAGTTTAGCGTTTGTTTATTTCATAACGTGTGTTATGCATGCATATTGTTCAGTGATCCTCATTTTCTTCGTCATGGTGGCCGTTTGTGGCTATAGAAAAATCCCTGATGGTAGTGGTGGTGGATGTTGTTTCTGGACATCGTGTTGACAGAGTTGGTGGGAGTAATGATGTATTTTTCAGTCTATTTCTCTGCTTTATGTGTAGGTTTGACTTTAAGCGTTTTTTCCCCCTGACTTGGATAAAGAGGGGAAGTCTTGAATGAAGAGGGGAAGTGGATCTTGGAGATGCTATCCATATACCACGTTCGTCTACTAACTAGAAACTCTAGGCTGCATATTCTGTATGAACTGTGAAAGAAACGCATTAGCACTCCTGTTTTGAGTCTGGGCGAAACGTTCTCGTTAATTAATGTATCCAGTGCATCTAAGTATTGTTTACTCAACCTCTTGGTTATTTACCATCCCAGTTCCAGTAGTGGTAGTTGTTGCTGAGTGATGGATGGCGTGGTGGTGACAGGAGTGGTGGTGATGGCAGTGATAAGTCATAACGTTAGTGATGGTGGGTGAAATTTTGATGACTGTAAGGGTGGTCGGTGTGGTGAAGGCAGAAATGATAGTGGGGATGGGGATAGTGGCAGTGATGGTGGTGGCAGCAGTGATAGTGGTGGCAGCAGTGATGGTGATGGCAGCAGTGCTGGTGGCAGCAGTGGTAGTGGTGGTAGCAGTGCTGGTGGCAGCAGTGCTGGTGGTGGCAGCAGTGGCTGTCATTGTAAATATAGATGCAACAGCAATAGGAATTCTGTTGAGTGGTATATGACGGACATGATGACAGATGTTGACATCCAGGGTGACAGCTGGTGACAGATGCCTGTCTCTCCATTTCTTTGTTCATATTTCTCCTTTTCTCAGGCTGTTTCTATGTCATTACCTATCTTTTCTTTCTGTCAGTTTATAAATACTCTCTCTCTCTCTCTCCCTCTCTGCCTTTGTTTTCCAAGGGTAAAACGAAGTGTCCATAAAATGATCTCAACTCATATTGCCAACTCTGATCCCTTAAACTCCCAGATTCTACACGTTCAGCTATGAGGGTTGAATTTCACTAATAGTCCTGAATTCCACCAACAAGGTTAGATTCCACTAACAGATTTGTATTTCATTAACTGATGTATATTTCAACATCAGAGGTTAGATCCTCCATGAGGATTGCTCTCTTTATTAACCACCAAAGAGCAATGGTTTTATACATGTACATACACTCAGTGGCTACTTTACTGGGTGCATCTGTACACCTGCTCGTAAATGCAGATATCTTATCAGTCAATCGTTTGGCAGCACCTTAAGGCCTAAAAGATTCAGTTGTTGATCAGAGCAAATATCAGAATGGGGAAGAAATGTGATCTAAATGACTTTGTAGAATAATTGTTGATGCCAGACAGGATGGTTTGAATATCCTAGGTACTTCACACATATATAGATATGTATGATAATCTATGTAACTATTTGTGTATACCTGAATAAACTTGCACGACGATCTCTAGAGTCTAAAGAGAACAGAGTGAAAAACAAAACATTCAGTGAGAGGCGATTCGGTGAGCGAAAACACTTTGTTATTGAAAGAGGTCGGAGAAGAATGGCCAAACTGGTTCAAACTGACAGGAAGGCGACAGTAACTCTAATAACCACGTTTTACGACAGTGGTATAAAGAAGAGTATGTCTGAATTTACACATGTTGCATATGATATGCATTCAGAAGTGCATGAGCTAAAGAGTAAGACCACACCAGGTTGCTTGTTAGCTAAGAACAGGAAGCTGGGGTTACAGTGGGTACAGGCTCACTGCAGCATACTCAGGAAAAGGCATCATTATTGTGGTGTATATATTTTCTCTTTCATCTAGTATTATATTGCTAATTTTTTAGTTAAAAGCTATAACGATATAGTGCTTTATATTATTTGCCTTATATATTTAGCTTATATATATATAGGAAGGCTGCAACAGCTACACTTCACTCTGTGCTCAGTGAAAGGAGTTTTGATTGGTTACCCATGCTGCAAACTACCTGCTCACTTGCTCGATTCCTGGCACATGTGGTTAGCCAGTAAGTCTTTGGACGATGCATCTGGAGGGCCTAGCTCTCACTCTCTCACGGCTTCTTGCCGAAGCAACGTTTTTCCTATGCTCTGTCTGGGAGAACGCAGTTCTCCTCAGCTCATGTTATTTAGATTCAGTTTTGGTAATGTTTTCGTTGGTGATTCGGAACATTTCGTAATTCTGTGCAACTCTTTACACAAAGCAATATTTAAAATTAATGATTTCTGACGTTTTCTGAGGTTGTGTGTAATGAGAGATTCTCTATACCTCTAGTTCCGAGTTAAACTCTTGACCTACCTTGTTCTGGCACCTATGCACTCTCATAATCAAGGTTTGAAAGTTCATGAGCTCATTTACAGTACATTATCCACAGTTAGGCTGTGTTGCTACAGTACTACACACACACAATTATACACACGCACGATTACACACACACACACACACACACACACACACACACACACACACGCACAGGTAAGGAGGGAGGCCCAGCGACAGTATGAAAATGACATAGCATCGAGAATCAAGACTGACCCGAAACTGTTGTATAGCCACATCAGGAGGAAGACAACAGTCAAAGACCAGGTGATCAGATTAAGGACAGAAGGTGGAGAACTCACAAGAAATGATCAGGAGGTATGTGAGGAGCTGAACAGGAGATTTAAGGAAGTTTTTACAGTAGAGACAGGAAATGCTGTGGGAAGACAGCACAGAAGGGAACATCAAGAGGGAATATACCAACAAGTGTTGGATGACATACGAACAACTGAGGAGGAGGTGAAGAAGCTCTTAAGTGACCTTGACACCTCAAAGGCGATGGGACCGGACAACATCTCCCCATGGGTCCTTAGAGAAGGAGCAGAGATGCTGTGTGTGCCTCTAACCACAATCTTCAACACATCCCTTGAAACTGGGCAACTACCTGAGAAATGGAAGACAGCTAATGTAGTCCCCATATTTAAGAAAGGAAACAGAAACGAGGCACTAAACTACAGACCTGTGTCTCTGACATGTATTGTGTGCAAAGTCATGGAGAAGATTATCAGGAGGAGAGTGGTCGAACACCTGGAAAGGAACAAGATTATAAATGAAAACCAGCATGGGTTCATGGAAGGCAAATCTTGTATCACAAACCTCCTGGAGTTTTATGACAAGGTAACAGAAGTAAGACACGAGAGAGAGGGTTGGGTAGATTGCGTTTTCCTAGACTGCAGGAAGGCCTTTGACACAGTTCCCCACAAGAGATTAGTGCAGAAGCTGGAGGATCAGGCACACGTAAAAGGAAGGGCACTGCAATGGATAAGGGAATACCTGACAGGGAGGCAGCAACGAGTCATGGTACGTGAAGAGGTATCACAGTGGGCGCCTGTTACGAGCGGGGTCCCTCAGGGGTCAGTTCTAGGACCAGTGCTATTTTTGATATATGTGAACGACATGATGGAAGGAATAGACTCTGAAGTGTCCCTGTTCGCAGATGACGTGAAGTTGATGAGAAGAATTAAATCGGACGAGGATGAGGCAGGACTGCAAAGAGACCTGGAGAGGCTGGACATGTGGTCCAGTAACTGGCTCCTCGAATTCAATCCAGCCAAATGTAAAGTCATGAAGATTGGGGAGGGGCAAAGAAGACCGCAGACAGAATATAGGCTAGGTGGACAAAGACTACAGACCTCACTCAGGGAGAAAGACCTTGGGGTGACCATAACACCGAGCACATCACCGGAGGCACACATCAACCAAATAACCGCTGCAGCATACGGGCGCCTGGCAAACCTGAGAATAGCGTTCCGATACCTTAATAAGGAATCGTTCAAGACACTGTACACTGTGTATGTTAGACCCATACTGGAGTATGCAGCACCAGTCTGGAACCCACACCTGGTCAAGCACGTCAAGAAGTTAGAGAAAGTACAAAGGTTTGCAACAAGGCTAGTACCAGAGCTCAAGGGAATGTCGTACGAGGAAAGGTTAAGGGAAATCGGACTGACGACACTGGAGGACAGAAGGGTCAGGGGAGACATGATAACGACATACAAGATACTGCGGGGAATAGACAAGGTGGACAGAGATAGGATGTTCCAGAGAGGGGACACAGGGACAAGGGGTCACAACTGGAAGTTGAAGACTCAGACGAGTCACAGGGACGTTAGGAAGTATTTCTTCAGTCATAGAGTTGTCAGCAAGTGGAATAGCCTAGCAAGTGAAGTAGTGGAGGCAGGAACCATACATAGTTTTAAGAAGAGGTATGACAAAGCTCAGGAAGCAGAGAGAGAGAGAGGATCCAGTAGCGATCAGTGAAGAGGCGGGGCCAGGAGCTGAGTCTCGACCCCTGCAACCACAATTAGGTGAGTACAATTAGGTGAGTACACACACACACACACACACACATATATATATATATATATATATATATATATATATATATATATATATATATATATATATATATATATATATATATATATATATATATATATATATATATGCAGAACAACCACTCTGAAAGAATAGAGAAATTCCAAGCGCTTTCGTGACTACTCACATTATCAAGGAACTATGAAAGTGAAGCATCCAAGGAAGCTATATAAGGGGTCCGGCCAGCACCTCACTATCAGATCCCACAACTGTTAAACACGTGACGCGCGGCGAGCAAACTTGGATAGGTCCTTTGCACAACTCACCCCCAAGCTATTCTACCCAAGAATATTTAAAAATTAGTTGTCCAGTGTATTATTAAATTCTTCCCAAATTCTATTAATTATAAATGGATCTAATTTATATAAATTAGATCCATTTATAATTAATAGAATTTGGGAAGAATTTAATAATACACTGGACAAATAATTTTTAAATTTTCTTGGGTAGAATAGCTTGGGGGTGAGTTTTGCAAAGGACCTATCCAAGTTTGCTCGCCGCGCGTCATGTGTTTAACCGTTGTGGGATCTGATAGTGAGGTGCTGGCCGGACCCCTTATATAGCTTCCTTGGATGCTTCACTTTCATAGTTCCTTGATAATGTGAGTAGTCACGAAAGCGCTTGGAATTTCTCTTATTCTTTCAGAGTGGTTGTTTTGCATATTTTAAAATCACCTGTTCACTGT
>NC_091312.1:38690930-38703430 GCF_038502225.1 Cherax quadricarinatus
TATAGAGTTGAAGAACAACCTGAGGACTCCTATTATTTATGCTTCTTGATATGAAGCCAAGGATTCTATTAGCTTTATTGCGAAACTTATGCACTGTTGTCTTCAGATTACTGCTAACCAGAACTCCTAAATCTTTTTCGCAATCCGTAATATTAAGATCTACATTATTTAGTTTATATGTGGCATGGTTATTGTCCTGTCCAACATTTAGAACTTTGCATTTGTCTATATTAAACTGCATCTGCCACTTCTCCGACCACTGCATCAGTCTATTCAAATCTTCCTGGAGTGCTCGAATGTCCTCGTCAGAATGAATTCGACGGCCTATTTTGGTGTCATCGGCAAACTTGCCGATGTCGCTCTTTATGCCCTCATCTATGTCGTTTATGTAGATTGTGAACAGCAGCCCAACACTGACCCCTGTGGAACACCGCTCGTGACACTTCCCCACTCTGCATTTATGCAAACTCTCTGCTGCCTATTTGTCAACCATGCCTCTATATTTCTCCTCCTATTCCATGTGCTTTAATTTTCCTCAATAGTCTCTGATGTGGGACCCTGTCAAAAGCCTTACTGAAGTCCATATACACAATATCATATTCATATTCATATAGTTAGAAAATGCCATTAAACTCTTGATATCAAAGATTCCTAAAAGCTCTTAGAGGTCTCAACAGGCACCCCAGTAATTATAAAAACAAATCATAAGTAAAAGATCTTGGTCGTGAGCAAGGCTGGCAGAACGCTATGGTACTATACGGAATTCAGTATGGTATGGCTGATGTTTTTGTTTAAAAGGACTGTACAAAACTACAGTATTTTTCTTACGGTATAGTACGGAACGTTTAAGGTAAATAAAATATTAAAGAATACCGTACAGTGCCGATCTACCAGCTGTGGCCATAATGAAATTTGTCTCTAGGAATTGGTGAAATTTCTCACTGCGCTGTGAACGACTCGACATGTAGTGTGACACAAGGCAAAACATGGTGAAATCTGGTGATATCTCCGTTACCATCCTTAGGGATGGTAGTGGCGCAGATATCCTTACCAGGACATTAGGAAACTTACCTAGGTGGTACTTACACTTAGTGTCACGCAAATGAGCGCGTAGTGTTCTTATTTTCTGGGTGAGCGCTAATTTTAATATTTTTAAACACACGTGTGATATTAATATTTTAAAAGTTCTTCACGATACATATACCGATACAGTACAAATCGCCAATACCCACCGATACTGACTTGTTCCATAGTGAGATGCTTCCTTGTGACGGCGTTGGGTCTGACAACATTCTCGTCCTGATAAGGCTGCAAACTAATCCTTCCCTGATTCTCACAAGACCTAAATCCAACCCATGGAATTTCCTAATCTCAGGAATTTCCTAGGCAATGACCAGATCATAATGCTAGAGAACCAGCCCAGAACCGCAACTGACGTCCCGGTAGGTTATATGGGAAACAAACGACAAGGTACCAGGGTTATTGGGAATAAATGCGAAACAAGTCGAATACGTAATACGTAACTACAATATCTTCAGTGTTGTCCTGGCCTCGGGCTATTCCCAGAAGTATTCAGGATGGCAACAATAACACTCATTGCCAAGCCTAACAAAACTCAGTGGCGTATCAAATACGCCACCGAATCAAAATAGTATTTACTAGAAATATATTAGGAAAAATAGAGGATATATAAATCAATAATAAATAATGGATTTTGTTGTATGTTTGATAAAGTTATAGGCCAAAGTACCCCATAAAAGAAAATCAGAATATACAAGACTGAGTTGTTTAATAAAATATATTAATAGGCTAGCCAAGGAAGAGGATGCTTAGAATCAGAACAGTAAGCATCATCTCAATAAGCAAAATCTTATCGAGAAGAAGGGAAGAGAAATTACACCTCACGTTCAGAAAATAAAATTAAGTATGAAAGTTAGAACAGAGAGAATAAAAAAATAACGGCGGAGAAAGAGCAAAAGAATAATGGTTGGGAGAGAGAAATATATCTCTTTGTGGTTTAGAAACACATAAGCTGACGTTTTGATTTTTGTCTACTCAAGATTTCTAAAGAATACTTCAGCAACGAAGAATCGATAGAAATAGGTAATAATTAAATACTTGTAGATGAAGCTAAGATGACGTTTTTGGATACAGCTCAAAACAAAAACTTTGGAATTAAATAAAGTGAAGCTAGGAATCACGTCTATCAAGTGAGAACTTGGAATCAAGTGAGAACTAGGAATCAAGTGAAAACTAGGAATCAAGTGAGAACTAGGAATCAAGTGAGAACTAGGAATCAAGTGAGAACTAGGAATCAAGTGAGAACTAGGAATCAAGTGAGAACTAGGAATCAAGTGAGAAC
The DNA here is from genome assembly GCF_038502225.1 of Cherax quadricarinatus. Lineage (NCBI taxonomy): Eukaryota > Metazoa > Arthropoda > Malacostraca > Decapoda > Parastacidae > Cherax > Cherax quadricarinatus. Next base: position 38,693,293 of record NC_091312.1, read on the forward strand.
TAGGAATCAAGTGAGAACTAGGAATCAAGTGAGAACTAGGAATCAAGTGAGAACTAGGAATCAAGTGAGAACTAGGAATCAAGTGATAACTGGGAATCAATCAAACGACATCTTGGAACATGCACATAATGTATACTAGGGAACATTTCTACCATGAAGATACCCAGAGGTTGCATGTGTGCCTAATTTTCATCTTGTCGGTATTGCATACCATTCTCGTACATGTTGCAAATAATAAACGCGTCATAGAAGTCAAAGCTAGTAAACTAGCAACTCAAGAGACAACTAGCAACCCCTAAATCATTGTCAAATGCCTAGCAAGCACGTCCAGTAGACACGCCGTGAAAGCGAAGGCTAGAGAAACACGGATAGATACCCGAGGGAAGAAAACGCCACAGCTTTTGTAACCTTTTTGCTCATGTATCATCTGCCTTTTCCACCAGGTGTATCACCATTACTACTACCTACACTTGTACTACACCTCACTCAAATTCTATTCAAGATTGATGGACTGAACACATCGACTCAAGGTTGAGGGACTGATTACCTCATTCTCCTCCTGTTCTTCAAGTTTCTCCTTCGTATGGACTGATGAAGCCATTGTGTGGCGAAACGTTTCCTCAATAAAGATACCAAAGAGTTGCACATGTGTCTAATTTATCAACATGTCGGTTCTCTGAACCATTCATCTACAAATGTATTGTTTGTAACGGCTTGACAAAGCTCATAGAGAGCGAAACGTTGCCACAATAAAATGTCTAGTTGCACTTGTGTTCTTTTACTTAGCATGGATAGATACAACAAAAAACATGATCACCGTACACTGTAAGAGTTCGCCGCAGGAAGGATATAGATAAGTCCTGGTTTTCGAACAGAGTTGTGGATGCGTGGAACAGTCTTCCGAGTAGGGTGATAGAGGCTAGGACCTAGGCTGGCTTTAAAAAGAAATTGGACAAATATATGAGTAGGAGGGGCTGGGTTTGATTGGTGCCGTGGATACGGGAGTAAATTCTTGAGTAGTTTTGAGTGCGGTGGTTTTGATAATGACCTGCCACGCATGGGCCAGTAGGCCTTCTGCAGTGCTCCTCCATTCATATGTTCTTATGTTCTCAGACTACGTCTGTATCCTGCTGGAGCAGCGAATTGTTATAAACACTGATGTTTACATTGCTGTGTAAAACTGTTATTATCTATTTGTAATATCATGCTATCTCTCTCTAATTATTTAAGAACTATGCGTTTTTCTTTTCGAAAAAGAACATTACACTTAAATAATATCAAAGACATCCTTATCTATTTAATACAAAACACTGCCTTTATCTGTTTACACAAAACGCTGCTATTATATATTTACAAAGAACTCTGTTTTTATCTATTTGCACAAAACACTACTTTCATCTATTTACACAAAACAGTGCCTTTATCTATTTACAAAATACTTTACCTCTTCATATTTAATAATATTCCTATTATTACCTTTTAACACTCAAACCATGTGTACTTGATTGTTTAATTTAATTAATCAGCAGTGGAAAATAATGCTAAATATCGTGCTGTCTCTCACCAACTAACCCAGAGGAAGGATCAGGCCAATAGCAACTGCGGAATTACATTTATTTGACCGTAAATTTGCTCTCCAATACCGTATGGAGCTTTTATCATACGTAAAATTATTGAAACAATATAATATGGTAATTGATTGCCCCATAACGAGAGAAGCGTTGGCCCATCACAATAATAATTTATGTTAATCCGTCCATTAGTGCAGGATGTAGTAGTGTTGGGGGTAATTATATTTGGCTTTAGTGTAGCATTAATGTTGCCAGGTGATTTCCAGATGGAGGCTCTGTGTCGAAATTTCACACTCTCATATTATTTTTTCATTCATGTATTAAATAGTATTATTTTATTACCACAGATAGGATGGGTAAAATATGAGTCATTACGGTGACGCACACCAATAATTATTCAGATTATTTTCTGGTCGCTCTCGTTACCGTGAATTAAATGAGAGATCGTGGTGTTATATCATGGTTTTTCCATGAATTGTTTCATCGTTTCTGATATTTTTTTTTTAAATATCGTAATGCCTTTAGATAAATATACATTTCGTTTTCTATGATGAGTCAACTCACAATACAACAGTTGGGTGTCTTTATTGATGAAACGATTCAACAGTAAAGATGGTTTAGAAAGACACGTAAGCAAACACTATAACATATTTATTAGAAAACGTTTCGGTCCTGGGACCTTGATCACTAATAAATATTCTAATAAATATGTTATAGTGTTTGCTTACGTGTCTTTCTAAACCAACTTGTCGGTATTTATTACCAAGGTTTATACCAACAGTAAAGATACCCAACTGTTGTACATGTGTCTTAAATCTTCAACTTGTCAGTATTTTGTACCATTTTCAATAACTCACAGTAAACACGAGAATGAAGGGACAATAGCTAGAGTGTAACCTAGTTCAGTGATACGTAATTTGGAATCGCGTTTCCACAGGAATCACGCTGCGAACTTGAATATTTTGATTGTCTTCAAAATACACGGTCGTTTTCAAATGCATCTGGATAAATTGTTCCAAGAACCGACAAGTTGATAAATTAGACACACGTCCAACACTGATATATATACAATAAAGATACCCAAGTGTTGCAACTGTGTCTAATTTATCAACTTGTCGGTTCTTGGAACAATTTATCCAAATGCATTTGAAAACGACCGTGTATTTTGACGACAATCAAAATATTCAAGTTGCGCATGTGTCTAGTTTACCAAATGCATTTACTTACGTATGTTGATGAACTAATCGATAACAATATATATATATATATATATATATATATATATATATATATATATATATATATATATATATATATATATATATATAATATATATATAAATATATATATATATATATATATATATGTATATATATATTTATATATATATATAATATATAAAATATATATATATATATATATATATATATATATATATATATATATATATATATATATATATATATATATATATATATATATATATATATAAAACTAATTTTTTTTTATATTTTATTAAAAAGTACATCACAGCACATAAAAATAACAAAACAGGCCTTATCTGTCAACAAATGTAATAAGCTTTCCATGGCCATATAATACCACATACAAATGTAATAATTATACATCATATAACAAATATTATCTAAGGAAAACACAAACAGTAACCAAAGTAAGGAGAGAATTTATACATACTGCCGTACTAACTACAGCAAAATTGAAAACTAATTTAGGCTATTTGACTTTAGCCTCAAATAAAATGAAAACCAAAATCAATCGTAAATAAGCAAATTAGATAAGCGGAAGGGTAACGTCTGGCAGTGAAAGTGAAGGGTAGAGAAGCATGGATACGTTACCCATGGGGAACGCTAAACCCGTGGGAGACACATAGCACCTGTGACTGGAGATTATGAGTGAAGGGATACATTTCTCACACTACACAGCAACCGTAACACATCTAGTTCCTATTGCGCTTCTTTTTGATAATAATAATAATAATAATAATAATAATAATAATAATAATAATAATAATAATAATAATAATAATAATAATAATAATAATATAGTTCCTATGTGATGTAAAAGCTTCAGAAAACCAAGTTGAAGAATGAGACACTTGTGTACCATTTGTGATTCTTTATTGTGGAAACCTTTCGCCAGCCAGTGGCTTCTTCAGTCCAATATAGAGAAGAACATTGGAAGATGAGGCATTAGGGGTAAATAGTCCCTCAGAGTTGACGTGTTCAGTACATATGCTGTACCTTTCTCAAGATTGATGGACTGAACATATCGACCCCAGGATGAGGGACTGATAACCTCTAACTTCTCATCTTCTACCGTTCTTCTCTGCACTGGACTGAAGAAGTCACTGACTGTCAAAACGTTTCCGCAATAAACAATCCCAAGTGTTGGCCAAGTGTCTCATTCTTCATCCAGTTCCTATTTTAGTCATCAAAGTTTTCTTGATGGGTTGTCCACAGGTGAAAGTTAACACTGATGACCCGAGAAAAGGCTACAGTCTGACCTGTTTCATAGTTTTGAGATTTAATCCCACTATGATCTTCAGGGAGATAATTTCCATTACGTAGCATTTCTTTGCTTTAAAACTGAGTATGATATCTGCCTCCAATACTTTCACATCCAGGATAATCCCCACAAAAATGTGCTTCCTAACATCCTCGTAAATGATTAGTGCTTGTAAATTCCTTCAGTTAAAATCTAGTGCTGATATCCGTCTTAGAGATTATTCCTGTTTTACCTGTTAGTCCTCTGCGTATTTTATTTTTTATATTTCTTCAGTTGAATTTATAGGCTGTTAGCGTATCTTAGCTCATTTTAAAGCCTAGCCCTAAAACATACCAACAGCCTGAGATGCGATGCGCAGCAGTCGACTAACACCCAGATACCTACTTACTGCTAGGACTGGTAAACAGGGACAAGGGTTATAGGGAAACAAGTAGAACACTTTCTTCTTAAAGATGTGATCCTTAATTCTGCTATTCTCAAAGATTTATTTGTTCAATTCTTTTATTCTTTTTTTCTCCTATGTCGATCCCGCGAGCTCGAGGATTAGTCCCATTGCGACCCTCTGGATTTTTTTTTAACAATTGAGACATGATTTATTAGTATGGGTTTCATGTGTGTGTTCAATCATTGAATTGTGCTTTGAATTGTGAGTCCTAAATCCAGGATCAGTTTTCTTTTTTTTCGAAGCTTCGCTAATCTTTTCTGTTTTCTGGCCTTTTAAGCCCAATCATCCCAATCAGCCTCACACAATCTTTATCCTCTTCAGTCTACTTTCTTATTACCTGAGACTTAAAAAGTTCTTGCTACGAACTCTGTCAATCGGTGATGTTAGCTGCCATTTACCCGTTATACTCCTCAAGTTAAATAACCTGTCGTTATCCTCCCTATCAAATCTTCTTTCTACATTGTATTTCATAACATTTTCTCTTCTTGGTCTTCTCTGGCCTCGCTTCATCAAGTTTAGTTTCTCTAGTTTAGCCTTATAATGAAGAATTAGACACATGTACAACTTCTGGGTATCTTTAATTTGTAGACGTATCGCCATTCAGGGGCTTTATCAATACACTACATGGACATACCCTGAAAATTGTAAAAATATATAATGAAAACAGTGGAAGACGAGGTAATTAGTTCTTTAGCCTAGGAGCAGGTGATGAGCACTGTTGTCTTGAAGATTCTGAAGCACTGGCAAGAAGACCGGATCTTATATACTGGAGTCAGATGATAAGCAGCAGATGAAGGCATTGTTACTGGTAGGCGGAACTGCCCAGTGGAAGTAGGTCATACCCAAGAGTTGGGCCAGGAGTGAGCAAGTAGGTTGCGATGTCCTCTATACCAAGACTCCATGAAATTATATATTAATGTATAAACTACCGAGAAGATGATGAATCAGACAAGTGTACACCATCTAGATATATTTAATTTGTAGACGTCTACAAATTAAAGATACCCAGATGTTCCACATTTGTCTAATTTATCACCTAGTCGATATTATATACCTTTGATATACAGCTCGCCTTATACTGCAAGAGGCATATTCGAAGAAAAGACTCGTATACGTCTGTACAGTAGAGAGGAGTTATTACTGAGGTACCTGAACGTTTTCTAATATTTAACAGTGTTGCTACGATGTGCAACGATTGATGTGCCCTTCCAGTGATATGCTTGGTTGTTTACTTACAGATTCTTCTCCTACGTAATAATTTTAGTTTCTCTTTTAATAGTCTGTCCTCTATCTCCGTTTTTCCTCTTTTACTGAATTTTATGCCTTTCAGCCTATTCAGAACGAACGTCATCTGTCACATGTTTGATCATTGTGTTAACCTACTGAAGTCTCATTGAAAACACTGTCCTCTCCTGTTCGTCTTATTTCCCACAGTTTCAAGTGTGTGTGTGTGTGTGTGTGTGTGTGTGTGTGTGTGTGTGTGTGTGTGTGTGTGTGTGAGTGTGTGTGTACTCACCTAATTGTGGTTGCCGGGGTCGAGACTCAGCTCCTGGCCCCGCCTCTTCACTGACCGCTACTGGGTCCTCCCTCTCCCTGCTCCATGAGCTTTATCGTACCTCGTCTTAAAACTATGTATGGTTCCTGCTTCCACTTCATCACTTGCCAGACTATTCCACTTCCTAACAACTCTGTGGCTGAGGAAATACTTCCTAACATTCCTTTGGCTCATCTGAGTCTTCAACTACAATTGTGACCCCTTGTTTCTGTGTCCCATCTCTGGAACATCCTGTCTCTGTTCACCTTATCTAATCCACGTAGTATTTTTCTATGTCGTTATCATGTCTTCCCTGACCCTCCTGTCCTCCAGTGTCGTCAGACCGATTTCCCTTAACCTCTCATCGTAGGACATTCCCCTTAGCTCTGGAACCAGCCTTGTTGCAAACCTTCGCACTTTCTCTAATTTCTTGACATGCTTGACCAGGTGTGGGTTCCAAGCTGGTGGTGCATAATCTAATATGGGCCTGACGTAAACAGTGTATAAAGTCTTGAACGATTCCTTACTGAGGTATCGGAACGCTATTGTCAGGTTTGACAGGCGCCCATATGCCACAGCAGTTATTTGATTAATGTGGGCTTCCAGCGACGTGCTCGGTGTTATACTCACTCCTAGATCTTTCTCCTTGAGTGAGGTTTGCAGTCTTTGGCCGCCTAGCCTATGCTCCATCTGCGGTCTTCTTTGCCCTTCCCCGTTCTTCATTACTTTTCACTTGGCGGGGTTAAATTAAAAGAGCCAGTTGCTGGACCACGCGTCCAGCCTGTCCAGGTCTCTTTGTAGGCCTGTCTGGTCCTAATCTGATTTAATTCTCCTCATTAGCTTCACATCATCTGCAAATAAGGACACTTCTGAGTCTATCCCTTCCGTCATATCATTCACATATACCAAGAATAGCACTGGTCCTAGGACTGACCCCTGTTGGACCCCGCTCGTTACAGGCGCCCACCGTGATACCTCATCACGTACCATGACTCGTTGTTATATGCGCCTGATCCTGTAGCTTCTGCACTAATCTTTTGTGAGGAACTTCTTGCAGCCCAAGAAAATGCAATCGACCCATCTCTCCCTCTCATGTCTTACTTCAGTTACCTTGTCATAAAACTCCAGTAGATTTGTGACACAGGATTTGCCTTTCATTAATCCGTGCTGGCTGTCGTTCATAACCTTGTTCCGTTCCAGGTGCTCCACCACTCGCCTCCTAATAATCTTCTCCATGACTTTGCATACAATGCACGTCAGTGACACTGGTCTATAGTTTAATGTTTCGTTTCTGTCCCCTTTCTTGAAGATTGTGGTTAGTGGCACACACAGCGTTTCTACTCCCTCTCTAGGGACCCACGGAGAGATGTCCGGTCCCACCGCCTTTGAGGTATCAAGGTCACTTAGAAGCTTCTTCACCTCCTCCTCGGTTGTGTGTATTTCATCCAACACTTGTTGGTATATCCCTTGTTGGTGTGCCCTTCTGTTTTGTCTTTCCAGTGTTCCTTCTGCCTGACGTGTGTGTGTGTGTGTGTGTGTGTGTGTGTGTGTGTGTGTGTGTGTGAATCCGTGAGTGTTCACATACATGTCCCTGCCTGTGAGTGCATGCAGAAATTAAAAAAATCATTGTGATAGTGCCCCGCGCGCGCGCGCACTGGGACTGTGAGCCCAGTCTTCACATGACACGAAGTTAATCCCAGATCAGATGGAATCGCATGTTGTTAATCCTAAGTGTGTTGAGAACTCTCTTGACCACTGCTACCTTAGCGTCACGCTGAGGGCACGTCTCTCCTGACTGCCTGGAGAAGTGGTACTCTTCCTCCTACTTGAGAGATGTAGCCAGCTTGTGGCTGCCTGCAAGAGTGGTTGCTGCAAGGGCAGGTGGTGACTGAGAGACGCAGTCAGGTGGTTGCTGCAAGGGCAGGTGGTGACTGAGAGACGCAGTCAGGTGGTTGCTGCAAGGGGAAGTAGTGTTACCCTTTCTACCTGAGAAGTGCTAACTCTGGAACTAGTCTCGCTGCACACTTCTGCACTTTCTCAAGTTTATTAACATACTTCCTCAGGTATGGGTTCCATTCTGGTGCTGTGTACTCCAAGATAGGCCTGACATGTTTTATAAAGCGCATAGAATAACTCTGTTGAGATTCATAAAACCACTCTCAGATTTGCCAGGCGAGGATTGGCTGCAAAAGTTCGTCGGATGGTATGAGCCTCTTGGGATATGCTCGGTGCTATGTTTATTCCCAGGTCCTTTTTTAATGAGATTTGTAGTCTCTGTCCCTCGAGTCCATACTCTGCATTCCGTCTTTCGGCCCCTTCCCCAGTTATCATAACCCTGCATTTACTGGGGATGGACTCAAGCAAACACATATCTGACCAACATAAGAACATAAGAAAGAAGGAACACTGCACCAGGCCTATTGACTCATGCGGAACAGGTCCATGCCACCCCCCGGCCTAGAACAATGACCACCTAGTCAGGTCATTTCCACTTAAGGAAGGAGCACGGCACCAGACCTGGTAGCCCAAGCTAGTCAGGTCCAACTCACACCCACCCACACCCACTCATATATTTATCCAACCTATTTTTAAAACTACACAAGGTCTTAGCTTCTATGGCGGTACTCGGGAGTTTGTTTCACTCATCCACAACTCTTATCAGACCAGTGCTTTCCTATATCCTTTCTGAATCTGAATTTTTCCAACTTGAAACCATTGCTGCGAGTTCTGTCTTGGCCGGAAATTTTCAGCACGCTATTTACATCCCCTTTATTTATTCCTGTTTTCCATTTATACACCTCAATCATATCCCCCTAATTCTACGCCTTTCTAGAGAGCAGATTCAGGGCCCTCAGTCTATCCTCATATGGAAGATTTCTGATACATGGGATCAACTTTGTCATCCTTCTCTGTACATTTTCCAGTGTATTTATATCCATTCTATTATTTATACTTCTTGATATGAAGCCAAGAATTCTGTTAACTTTATTGCGAACACTTATGCACTATTGCCTTAGTTTCAGATTATTGCTAACCAGTTTGTCCAGATAAATTTACAGCCTCATCCATTTGTATTTTCCTCATCAGCTTAACATCTACAACGAACAGAGACAAATCTTACTCAATCTCATCTGAAATGTCTTTCACATAAACCAGAAGAGTACTGGCCCTAATTACGATTCTTGTTGTATACCAGTTGTTACTCTTTCACATTCTGACTTCTCTTCCAGGACAATATCTCTTTGCTTCCTTTCCTTAAGGTAGTCTTTATTCCACTGGAGTTCTTTCCCAGTTATTCCTGCCTGCTTCTTAAATTTTTGCCTCAATCTCATGTGGGCTATAGTATCAAATGTCATCTTGCAAAAGAATTCCAGATGATTGGTAAGGCAAAACTTGCGATCTCTGAAACCATGCCGAGACTACTCCCTTACAAGTGCTCTATCACTCTGTCTGATTATCATCTCCATACCTTGCATAGTGTACGTGTTAGCAAAATTTAAGCCTATCTCTTTTCTTAAATGTATGCACCACGTTTGCTGTCTTCCAGATTTCTGTCAAATTTCCTGTGCTCATTAATATATTGTAGATAATAGCTAGTGGCTCAGACAGTGCTTCTGCTCCCTCTCACAGAATTCATGGTAACGCCCTGTCAGGTCCAACTACCTTCGATATACCCAGCCCCATCAAATGTTGCTTCGCTTCTTTCCTTGTCGTATGTATGGTGTCTAGTTCTTGCTGGCTTCTAACATTGCCTGTTTCCACTGAGAAAACCTCTCCAAATTGTTTGTTCAGCATTTCACAGATTTCCTTGTCAATTTCCGTCAGCTCTCCTTCCTTTTTCAGTCGAATTGCCTGATCTGTTACCGTTGTTTTTTCTGGTGTGGCTGTGACACAGTTTTGGTGCAGTCTTGGTCGTCGTTTTCAAACTGTCACTCAGCCTCTCTCCTCACCCTTGTACTATCTTCATTTCTGGCTAATCTGCCCCCGTTCTCTGTTCTCATTTGATATTTGCTTTGTTTTCTTGCGATTCTTTAAGTCTCTCTGAATCTTTGCTGGAACAAA
>NC_091312.1:38708430-38723430 GCF_038502225.1 Cherax quadricarinatus
GTTGTGTATCTTTATTCGTATATGCTTCTAAACTGTTGCATTCTGAGCACCTCTGCAAAAGCAGTGATAATGTGTGAGTGTGGTGAAAGTGTTGAATGATGAAAGTATTTTCTTTTTGGGGATTTTCTTTCTTTTTTTGGGTCACCCTGCCTCGGTGGGAGACGACCAACTTGTTGAAAAAAAAAATAAAAAAAATATATATATGTATATATATATATATATATATATATATATATATATATATATATATATATATATATATATATATATATATATATATATATATATATATATATATATATATATATATATATATATATATATATAAAAGGAGGTACTACCCAGAAAACTGACTGGGGACTCATAGTCATTGAGAAGAGAATAAACGTACTTCAGAGTATATTATTCTCCTGCTGCCCCCCTATATGGTATGTTTGTGAACATTATATGAAAACAAAACACATTAAAATAGACACATTGGGAAGGTGAACACCATCCATGACACTACAGACATTTCATCTGAAATATTTCATCTATCTCCCTTGTAGTGGATCGTGTGCCCAGAATGTTGCAGGTATTTCGTCCCTGTGTGACATCACTGAGTTTCTGGAAAAATAAGTTGATTGCTGGGGTCCTTGGTTTCCGTGATGAGTTTGTCTCCCAACTCTTGAAGGAATCTGAGAGCACATTTGCCCCATGCTGTGAGGAAGTTTCCGATCCTATTGGGACGATTTTTATCATGGTGCAAGCCATGATAAAAATCTGAAGATGGAAAGGGTGGAAACATCCCTTCCAACTTCAGAATATTATAGTTAGACGTCAGCCAAAGTAGACGCACAGGTTTAGTCCCATGCTCTCTGCTATTTTTTTTTCCAGGGTAGCAAAGTGACTCCAATGGGGACTGATTCCCCCAACCTTCTTTTTCAAAGCATGTAATGAGGCTGTGAGAAAGAAAGGTTTGATTTCTTCAGGAATCCGCCTCGCCAGACAGTTGTTGACAAAGGTTGTTAACTCAGTGTCAAGCACTGTATTTACTATCTCTTCGATGTGTTGTGGTCGTAGTCTAGCAAAATTTCCTGCTGATTCTGCTGGAAATGATGCAATCCCTTTATAAACTTCTGATTCTGACAAAATTAATTGTCACCAACAACAAGGTTGTTGTTGGTGACAATGGTATCACTGGGTGTATGGTTGTGTCTTGGTGTTTGGTCTGCGGCGTCATCTCCGGAAGCTGTTCCCCTCAAGGAAGGTTCCTTGATGTTGGTGAGGGTCTCTTGATTTGGGGAGCTGGATCTGTGCTCCAGTTCCCCGAATTGAGCCTGGATGCCTTCCACATCCCCCCCAGGCGCTGTATGGTCCTCTGGGTTTAGCGCTTCCCCCTTGATTGTAATAATAATAATCCGGAAGCTGTTGCATCGTCCCTTGTGATTATACTGATTGCTCCCACTGTGTTGCTTTCTTCAGTTCTTTTGCTGACGTGTGCACAAATTTTCTCCTTTTAGAGGAAGTTTTCTTGGGTCTTCCTCGGTGATTCCTGCGATGATAGGGCAGAGAGATACAATTATTTGTTCTTGGGTAGTTGAGCATTGCTCTGATGACCGATATGGTTAGCGGTTGGCCATCTCTTGCCGGAATTGCTAGACAGACGTTGATAAGTAAGACACATGTGCAACAGTTAGGTATCTTTATTCTGAAACATTTCGCCTATTCAGTTGGCTTCTTCAGTCGAGTACAGAAGAGTTAGCAGAAGCAGTAGAGATGTAAAGACGACGTAATCAGTCCATCACCCTTAAAGACGTAGTTTTGAGGTGGTCAGTCCCTCAGCCTGGAGAAGAGTTTTGCATCATAATCTGGAACAGTGTGAAGTTTAAGACGCAGTACGGAAAGTATCGGAAGGTAAGGCGTAGTTCACTAGTAGAAGAAAGAAGGTAATCACTGCTTCTTCTAACTCTTCTGTACTCGACTGAAGAAGCCTACTGTGTAGGCAAAACGTTTCGGAATAAAGATTCCTGTGTCAAATGTATCTTACACATCAACCTGTCGGTATTGTATACCACTTCGTATGTCGTGCTGAATAGGTGAAACTTGCTATTTTGTCTTAAGTAGCAACGCTCTTCTTTCCGAAAAAGGCAAGCGAAAATTTGTGTATGCAATAATTTAGCAAAAATCATTCTGAACCTAACGAAAAAAAATATATTTCATTGTGCTTGTATATTATTAAATTATTGTAAACGTATATAAAATATATTTAGTTGGACAAAGCTAAATTAAAAAATCATCGACACCATGCCTAACCCTTCTAGGGTAGGGTAGGTGCCTGAGCCCGAGCCTTTAGCTCATAAGACTGTCATTCCCATTTGGCCCCTTGTGGCGGGGATGGCAGACCAGAGAGGCCTAGCTTGTGGCTAGGCCTGGGGACAGTTGGTCCCAAAGATGAGGAGGTACTTGTGCCTCCTCCCATGGGAGACTTAGGTCTCAGACGCTCCCTAAAGAGGGAGCCAAGGCCGGGCCACCACTTGGAAAAGGCCCGGGCCGGGAGAATACCGGCTGATCTTTAATATAGCTAAATTAAATTGCGCTTGTTATAATAAGGTTAGGTAAGTTTTATAAGGTTCTTTTGGTACAAAATTATTTATTTTTACATTAACATAAGAAAAAAAAGTATACCTTTAAACGAATAAGAGAAAATTTTAGAAAGGACTTAATTTTAAATGAGTTCTTGCTAATTTACCAGTTTTACCTATATATATATATATATATATATATATATATATATATATATATATATATATATATATATATATATATATATATATATATATATATATATATACGTATATATATATATATATATATATATATATATATATATATATATATATATATATATATATATATATATATATATATATATATATATATATATATAGAACTGTTATAGGGACCCTCATCCTCAGAGAAAAGAACAAACTTGCTTCAGGGAAAATTCAAGGTTCTCCCTGAAGCTGTTTGAGAATTTTCTCCTACCACCCCCTATATTTTATATGTATTTTATTTAAAGACAAAATACATTGACAAAACATTCACAAAAATACGATAAAAAGTTAAACAACATAGGTAACTCAGAGCTACATCTCGAATATTTCATCCACGCGGCGGTGGGCCGCGTGCCCAAAATGCTGCAGACATTTCCTCTCTGGATCGCAACACTGAGTCTCTGAAAGAGGAAGCTGGTCGCCCTGTGGTCCTTGGTTTCTATGATGAGCTTTTCACCCAGCTCTATTAGGAACTTTAGAGCACACTTGCCCCATGCTCCAAGGGTCTCCGACTCTACTGGGAAGAAGTTACAGCAAGGGGGAAGGTCTTCATATTTGCGGATCTTCTGGGTCTCCCTGTGGCTGGCAGTTCCACTCCCTTCCACTACGGAGTATGGCAAGTAGGTGTCTGCCAATGTGGCGGCACATGTGTAGTCCCAGGCAATCTGCTTTCCCTCCTTCCAAGGTAGCATAGTGGCTCCATCAGGACGCTTTTGACTTCCGTCAGACCTCTGCACTTGGGGTTCCCGTTGAGCTGGGCAACGGGCTGTGGCGAGGCTTCTCTTTATATATATATATATATATATATATATATATATATATATATATATATATATATATATATATATATATATATATATATATATATATATGTGTGTGTGTGTGTGTGTGTGTGTGTGTGTGTGTGTGTACTCACCTAATTGTAGTTGCAGGGGTCGAGACTCAGCTCCTGGCCTCGCCTCTTCACTGAACGCTACTAGGTCCTCTCTCTCCATGCTCCATGAGCTTTATCATACCTCGTCTTAAAGCTATGTATGGTATCTGCCTTCACTACCTCGCTCGCCAGACTGTTCCACTTCCTGACCACTATGACTGAAGAACTGCTTCCTAACATCCCTGTGACTCATCTGAATCTTCAGTTTCTAAGAGTGACCCCTTGTTTCTGTGTCCCCTCCCTGGAACATCTTGTCTCTGTCCACCTTGTCTATTCCGCGCAGTATTTTGTATGTCGTTATCATGTCTCCCCTATCCCTCCTGTCCTCCAGTGTCGTCAGGCCGATTTCCCTCAACCTTTCTTCATAGGACATTCCCCTTAGCTCTGGAACTAGCCTTGTCGCAAACCTTTGCACTTTCTCTAATTTCTTAACGTGCTTGACCCGGTGCGGGTTCCAAACAGGTGCTGCATACTCCAGTATGGGCCTGACGTACACGGTGTACAGTGTCTTGAAAGATTCCTTACTTAGGTATCGGAATGCTAATCTCAGGTTTGCCAGGCGCCCATATACTGCAGCAATTATCTGGTTGATGTGTGCTTACGGAGACGTGTTCGGTGTTAAAATCACGCCAAGATCTTTCTTCTTGAGCGAGGTTTGCAGTAGTTGGCCACCTAGCCTATACTCCGTCTGCTAGGTCTTCTTTGCCCTTCTCCAATCTTCATGACTTTGCATTTAGCAGGGTTGAATTCGAGAAGCCAGTTGCTGGACCAAGTGTCCAGCCTGTCCAGGTCTCTTTGACGGTCTGCCTGATCCTCATCTGATTTAATCCTCATCATTAACTTCACATCATCTGGGAACAGGGACACCTCTGAGTCTATCCCTTCCATCATGTCGTTCACATATACCAAAAATAGCACTGGTCCAAGGACCGACCCCTGTGGGACCCCGCTCGTTACAGGTGCCCACTGTGATACCTCATCACGCACCATGACTCGTTGTTGCCTCCCTGTCAGGTATTCTCTGATCCATTGAAGTGCCCTTCCCGTTATGCGCGCCTGATCATCTAGTTTCTGCACTAATCTCTTCTGAGGAACCGTGTCGAAGGCCTTCTTGCAGTCCAAGAAGATGCAGTGTGTGTGTGTGTGTGTGTGTGTGTGTGTGTGTGTGTGTGTGTGTGTGTGTGTGTGTGTGTGTGTGTGTGTGTGTGTGTGTGTGTGTGCGTGTGTGAGGGATATGGAGAGGGAAGGGAAAGAGAGAAAGAATGAGAGAGAGACAGAGATCGGACAGCCAATCGAGTAACTTCTCACCACCGATCCCTGGAAATCTGCTGCTGATGAGCTGAGCTTCCAGTAAGCTCTTTTCGCCCACGATGCTGATGACGGATTTCTGCTGCTCTGAACTTGAATCTCAAATTCCTCCGCCATATCTCTCGTGGGTTCAGTTTCTCTTTCAGTATTTCGTACACCTATGATCCCGGCAAAGCCTCCTTCGCAGGTGGAATTTCCACTACAGAAATGGTGTACTGGAGATCATTTTACTGACCTCACTGATGTGGGACCATTACTGGACCTGCTGGGCCACCAGTGTAAACATCGTTCAGAACATAGCTGTTCCTCAAACCATAATTTGCATTACGACCTACGCCACACTTACTCCACGGAGACAACGTGAATTTTGAGAACGTCACACTGACTTCACAGACACTCTGAAGGACGGTATACTGACACGTAGATAAAAATGTTAAATCCTCCTCTTCATGAAATTACATTTCACAATACAGTGAAAAGAAGGAATCACGTAAGGAGTATTGAAGATCGAAATTGCGATCAGAAGATTTTTGAATATCAGGCAGCTATCAGCAGTTATCAGGCGGTTGCCAGCAGTTATCGGGCAGCTATCAGCAGCTTCACTCTGTCAATAATCTTATCAAGGACACCACTCCACTAGCCATCCTTTCTGCCCTGACTCGCATCTGAATCAGGTTTTCGCAACATATGGGTGCGGAAATTTGCAGCACTTCTCTCGATCGTTTCAGTATCTCCACGAGAAGTCTGTTATACCATTTATCTCATCGGTCATTTCCTCACCGCGTAATATTACTCAAAGAAGAAAACACATTCACCATCACTAATTCAACGGGTTTCTTGCCAGAGGTGACCCTAGGAGTTGCAACAATGTGCAGGGTGAGAGAGAGATGACAGAAGGGTAAGCAAAATGACAGCAGGGGGAGGGAGATAACAGCAGGGTGAGGGAGATGACAGCAGGGATGAGCTACAGTTCAAGGTGTGAGGTGAACTACAGGTGAAGGTCAAACGGACCTTGAAGCCTTGATTAACAACTTATCGTCACGCATCTTAACCGACTACGAGAAACAAACGCTGAGTCTAGGACTCAAATTTACCAGTAACCTGCGTAAGCCAAACCATAAACTGGACTTAGTCACCAAAAACCACAGCCACAGTGACAGTAACTTTCTTTGTCCTTAAGGACCTCGCTAATGACTCAGATATTATCGTCACCACGGCCGACAAAGAAGGTGGAGTCGTCATACTCAACACCAGCGACTACGACACCAAAATGGGTCTTTTCAGTGACCAGTCAACATACGAACCCATTAGCACACAACAGTGGGAGACACTCACCGAAGACTTCCTATTCAAAACTAGACAAATACTCAAACACACTAATGATACACAGCAGCCCCAGACTAGCACATATGTATGGACAACCTATGACCCATAAAAGCAGTATTCCTCTTAGATCAATCACATCAAGTACAGGCAATGCACCACACAAATTAGCCTGAGCTTTTCCACACATCTTTCTTGTCTTCTTGGGACCGTCAGGTACGGTCATCTAAAGCATTCAGGCGACCTCCTCAACCGCATCAGAGACCTCTCTATCCAAAACAAGAAATTAAATAGCCATTGACGTTCTCCGATGTAAAAGCAATCAGCAATTTAATCTTCCACCTCCTCCCGGAGATTTCGTTGACCTAATTGAACTCTGTAACAACTTCAACAACAGACTTTATAAACAAACATATGTCATGGGAATTGGCTCACACATCAGCCTCGTCGTAGCCAACTAGTATATGGAACACCTAGAAACTGAACTCTTCACAATCATCCCCACCAACGTCACATGGTTACGTTGTATTGCAAATTCAAAACTTAGTTCTATTCATCCTTTTACAACTAAAATTTTTTGTTTTATTCGCCGGTATTGTCCCGGCCCGGGTCTTTTCCAACTAGTGGTGGCCCGGCCTTGGCTCCGTATCTGGGGAGTATCTCGAGACCTAAGTCTCCCATGGGAGGAGGTACAAGTACCCCCTCATCTTATAAATAACAAAAAAAAGGCACAATACCGTGACTGGAACGATACACAAATAACCCGCACATAAAAGAGAGAACCTTACGACGACGTCCAAGTCGGACCGAAACGTCGTCGTAAGCTTCTCTCTTTTATGTGCGGGTTATTTGTGTACCCCGTCATCTTTACACTAAACAATTGCAATTTTATACTTTTTATGAATTATTTTGTAACTATATTTTTTACCTTTCTGATTATACCTTAACCTTGTATAAGACAATAGATAAATAAGTAGTTACTAAAACTGGTCTAAAGTTTTATTCGAAATATTGAATATTGTATATTTTGTATACGCAGTAATTTGAAATAATCTAATTTTAAATCTCAATACTGATATATGGAGGTAGGAACCTGGAGGACGGTGATCATATCTTGCCCGAGAGGAAAAAAATAATTGTGCGTTAGCAACGAAACCTGTAAAAAATGCAGCAGTACGAAGAACCAACCGCAAGCAAACACCGCAGACAGTATGAGGGATAACCCGCAAGCAAACACCGCAGACAGTATGAGGGATAAACCGCAAGCAAACACCGCAGACAGTATGAGGGATAACCCGCAAGCAAACACCGCAGACAGTATGAGGGATAACCCGCAAGCAAACACCGCAGACAGTATGAGGGATAACCCGAAAGCAAAAACCGAAGACAGTATGAGGGATAACCCGCAAGCAAACACCGCATACAGTATGAGGGATAACCCGCAAGCAAACACCGCAGACAGTATGAGGGATAACCCGCAAGCAAACACCGCAGACAGTATGAGGGATAAAATGCAAGCAAACACCGCAGACGATATTTAACTCGTCCCTATTGCTGGTACCACGATGTTCACTCAACAGAATAGACTTCTATCTTCCTTACGTATGAAACAGTGTTTCAAACCTCACTTTTGTGTGTATATACGAATATACTGTCAATTTGATCTTAGTATAAGTGATAGAGGTCCCGGGAACGAAATGTTTTCTAATAAACATGCCTGAGCATTTGCTCATGTGTCTTTTAAACAGTTATAAGTTCGGAGAGAAAACTTTAAGAGACGTTTTAGTCTGTTCCAAACCTTCATCAGTTTACAGAACTACCTCAGCAGTATTCACTAAGTAACTGAACCCTCATCCCTGAATTTACATAGTCCTGCATTCTCACTGCTCACTTGTCTAATTGTTAATGGCTACGAGTGCCTCTGCTCCCACATAGACCAGGCCTCATGGTTGCTGGCCTGAACACTCAGTCTGTTGGTACTAGCAGAATAAGTTAATAACACATCCCATAATGATAACTCGCTAATGCTCAAAGAATGCGAATTATTTGGTATATCCAGGGGAGATGGTGGTGCAACCAGTGCAAGCGTTGCCACTAACGAGAACAGAGCAGATGCCGCCGCTAGCGGAACCAAAGTTTTGTTGACACTGTTTTCTGTAGTCTGTTTAGGCGTACTGGCATTTAATTATTTATTTTACTACGAAGACCACTATTTTCACTGCCTTCCTTCCCACATGTGACTAAAGTCTGCCGAGGTTGGTAGTCAGGAGATTGCTAGAGCAACCGTAGGCAACAAACAAACCGAGAGGATAAAAACAGACAGAAGAATGAAGTGGAGAGGAAAGACATGACCAACTGGCCAATTTAGTAAAGTGCGGAGAGTGACTCTGACAGATGATACTGCCAACCACACGCACTCACGCACGCTCGCACGCACTCTCCCTCACACACGCACACTAAAGGATCCTCTTAATTTGTCACAGATATATGCATAGCCCTTTCCCTTACAATCCCTCCCCCGCACACACAACACCTCCCTTCCAGGCACACACAACACCCCCTCCCCCGCACACACAATACCCCCCATTCCCCGCACACACAAGACCCCTCTCCCCCGCACACACAACCCCCCCTCCCCCATCACAACACCCCCACCCACTGGCCTACAGTTTCGATATTTTTTTCATTAGTTTGTGCGTGTCTCTACACCGGGAACCGGTGGTGAGAATCCTGGCACTTACTACTGCACTGCAGTTTTTTTTTTTTAACTAGTTCGTCTACATCTCGTTCCCAGCACACACAGCACCCCCTCCCCAGTACACACAACACCCCCTCTCCAGCACACACAACACCCCCTCCCCAGCACACACAACACCCCCTCCCCAGCACACACAACACCCCCTCCCCAGCACACACAACACCCCCTCCCCAG
This sequence comes from Cherax quadricarinatus, assembly GCF_038502225.1. NCBI lineage: Eukaryota > Metazoa > Arthropoda > Malacostraca > Decapoda > Parastacidae > Cherax > Cherax quadricarinatus. The sequence goes on from NC_091312.1 coordinate 38,717,744, forward strand.
CACACACAACACCCCCTCCCCCTTCACAACACCCCCTCCGCAGCACACACAACACCCCTTCCCCCCCCACACACACATGCTCCTCCAGAATCAGTTTACAAAAACTCCCGAAAAAAAATTTCTCCAAGAATCGTCAACTATTACCTGAGAACAATTCCACTAGACTTCTAGCAGTGCAAAACCCAGTCATATATTTAAATTCAGCAAAATTATCTTTACTTCAGAGGGATACCCCTCAAGGAAGGTTCCTTGATGTTGGTGAGGGGCTCTTGATTTAGGGAATTGGATTTGTGCTCCAGTTCCCCGAATTAAGCCTGAATGCCTTCCACATCCCCCCCCCCCGGCGCTGTATAATCCTCTGGGTTTAGCGCTTCCCCCTTGATTATAATAATAATTCAGAGGGATAATTGCAGAATAAATACAAAACAAAGAAAGAGCAAGGATACACAATTCAAGGAACCGAAATTAATTCTGCCATAAATTAAGAAAATTAAATGTAACTTATGCATAATTTTTTTTGGTGTTAAGGTAATTTGATAAAGGTAATCCATTATTCTGTGACGGATTTTTTTTAATATCTCTGATGTGGAACACTGAACCGGAAGTGATATTTTTTAGCAAGCAGCTGATTTTCAATTACTGATCCTGCATCATCGAGCGAAATTTCGGAAATTCTTCCTATTTTTCATTTTTTTTGGTTTTTGCTTTGCTGATTTCAAATGCGACATCAGTGGCAACAACGAATAAAACGTAATAATGAATAAAATAGTAATGAAAAGGATAATATATATATATATATATATATATATATATATATATATATATATATATATATATATATATATATTTGTGTGTGTGTGTGTGTGTGTGTGTGTGTGTGTGTGTGTGTGTGTGTGTGTGTGTGTGTGTGTGTGTGTGTGTGTGTGTGTGTGTGTGTGTGTGTGTGCGTGTGTTTGTGTGTGTGCGTGTGTGTGTGTGTGTTTGGTGTTTGTGTGTGTGTGTGTTTGGTGTTTGTGTGTGTGTGTGTGTGTGTGTGTGTGTGTGTGTTTGTGTGTGTGTGTGTGTGTGTGTGTGTGTGTGTGCGTGTGTGTGTGTGTGTGTCGTGCCGAATAGGTAAAACTGGTCAATTAGCAAGAACTAATTAAAAATTAAGTCCTTTTTAAAATTTTCTCGTACGCGTTTAAAGATATATTTTTTCATTAATATTAATATAACAGCAGCCAGACCCGACCAACGTATAAAACTACTTGGTTACTCAACACTCGAGAAATCCAGAGGGACCTTCAGTGAAGTGGCCATCGTTGAGAAGCAGGGACATCAATTCCGCAACATCCATGTCTATGAGGACAAGATCTTAGCAGTAGAACTGTCGACCTCATATGGGCGGCTTTTAGTGGGAACAGGTTACTTTTCCCTCAGACAACTGTACATAGAGTCCATCCCCTTACACCGGTTACTCAGCAGAAATGTCCCTACAGTCTTAGCAGGGGATTTCAACGCCCATCACCCCGCTCTCTTCAACTGTGGCGCCGACCAAATTCAAGGTGACCACAAGGGGAGACAACTATTCAATATAATGACAGCAAGAGACTTATCATTCCAAGGCTAATTCTTTAAGTCATAATTGGGCCCCCACCCAAGGACACCCGACGTAGTACTTACCAACAGGGATTGCGACCTGTTCCACTGCAGACTATCCCCAGGCGGTAACGTCGGTTCAGACCACATTCCCGTCATAATTAAGCTCCAGTCTTCACCGTTCCGTACACCCACCCACCCCAAACCCAACCTAAAAAGACTAGGCTTTGACCCCTTCAGGGACTACCTAGAAAACGACAATACTGTTTTTCTTGAGAATCAACCCTCCACTGCAATAGGTGAGGCAATTAACTCCCTCCACGAAAAAATCACTGAGGCCACAAAGGCATGCTGAGAACTAACAACTTCCAACATCTACCAGCAGTACAAACCAACCAGGGAAATTAAAGACACCATAAAGAACTACCAAGCTGAGTGTAGTAGGCACTTCCACACAGGACAGCCAACACTGGAGGTACTACGAAGGATGGGGATAGAATTAATCACCCTACTCACCCAGCACAAAAGAGAAATATGGAAATATCTTGTGCTCCAGGCTAACCGTATAAACACCGTCCAGAACAGTTCTGGAGTAAGATTCGTAGGCTACTAGGGGCTAAACACAGACCCGCACAACACCTTACACACTTCTACACCGACGTAGATGGTGAGGAAGTGACTACCCTGCTCGAGGACCCACAAAACCAAACCAAAGGTGATGGGAGAAGTGTGGGAGAAATTTCTCTCCCAAAATGACAGTAGAAGATTTAACAATAACCACTTCCAGTGGGTCAACCAATGGCGGAACGAAAACTTGAAAGACTTCAATCCAATACCATTAATTGATACATCTCTCGAAAACAAACACCCTCTCATTAGACCAATTACCCTCAAGGAGACTATCCAAGTCATTGGTCGAATGAGAAATAAGGACCGTGGCCCTTCAAGCATAACAGTAACACAATTAAAGTATCTACTCCGTAACTGCAAGATGTCCCTGGTGAATGTCTTCAATACTGTCTTGGCGTCGTGACACTTCCCAGTGGCATTTAAGACAGCAAAGATGATTTTCATCGCAAAACCCAATAAGAACAAGCGGAAACCAGAGAACTACAGACTTATCTCCCTACTGGAATTCACCGGCAAAGTCTTGGAAAAAATCATCTCCAGCAGACTGAACTACTACATGGAATTCAACCACCTCTTCACCGAAAACCAGTTCGGCTTCAGGTTCCGCCGCGGTACATAACATGCTATAAATATCATTGATGCAGTGGACAGCCTGAGGAAACAAGGGAACCTTGCTCTAATTGGAACTAGGGACGTACACAAAGCCATCGACAGCCTGTGGCACGATGGACTTATATTCAAACTTGCCGACCTACCAGACCACAACTGAACCTTTCTCAGGCTCATATACAACTTCTTAACAGGTAGAAGCATCATCCCAACCTTCAATGGAAAGTCAGCAGCACCCTTCACACCGACTGCTGGAGTACCACGGGGCTCATGCCTCAGCCCCATATTCTTCAATATACATGTAAACGACCTCCCACAGCCTGAATTCAATGATACCATCATCCCCAAATCTGCAGACGATGTTATCCATGTAGTATCATCCACCCCAATATCAGGTGCAAACAAGCATAGGAGAAAAAATGGAGAAGCACAACTAACCCTGTTTCGCATCAACCATAGAAGATAAAGGGGGTATCTCCATCAGAAATACATGTATCGCTATCAGAAACCCAAAGAAGATCCTAGGTTATGAGATCGACAGAGTGCTCCACCTCGCATCTCAAATCACCAAAAAGGTGAACCTAGCAAAAACCCGCCTCAGTCAACTATTCAGATTCAAAGAAGCGTCCTCCCATATCAAGAAACACCTTTATAAGATAATGATTAGACCCCTGCTGGAATACCCTCGCGTACCCATGTCACTAACAACTAAATCTAACATGTTGCAGCTACAAAGAGTCCAGAACAGAGCCCTCCGATTTATCACTGACACCAGACTTAGAGACAGAATCAGGATGGAAGACCTACACTTCCAACAGGAAATCGTTGCAATAAATGTCAGGCTAGATAAACTAAAAAAGAGGCAACTATATGACTTGCAAGAACTCTGTATACCAGACAGAGAAAACCTTCCCAACCAATAAACACCACCGACTACATCATGAGCAGACCTCCTCACAGAAGTCACAGGATGATCCTCTAACAAAGAGTCCGACGCTTCATTCACAAGGAGAACTTCCCTCGACCAAGAATCCTGTTTAACCTCCCCGAAGATATAGAAGAATGGATACCACCAGACCCATTCTATGTCCAATAACAAGGATAAATGCACCCCAATTTTTGGGAGACCTACTTCTATCAATCTACACCTTACAACTAACCTTGTAACATCTGGAAACATTCTCCGGCAGGACACCACCTCAGAAACTGCTTAGCCAACCAACTCCAGGCTGGCAACCAATCTCCATCGAACGCCCGGCAACTACCAACTGCAGCAGCAGCAGCAGCCTTACGACTGACCTCTTGCGCAATAAAAAAGAAAAAACACACACACACACACTTGTATAAAATACTCCAAAGTGGTTAGGCCAATTACTTTTATTACCCCACCTTCCCTCCGCCCTTCCAACCCTTTTCCATATTTCCGTCCTCACCCGTCCTTCTTCCTTTCACATCTTGCCAAACCTCTGGTCATACATGTTTCAAGTAATGTAAAAATTAATAATTTTGTACCAGAAGAAACTTATTAAACTTACCTAACCTTATTATAACAAGCGCAATTTAATTTAGCTTAATCCAACTGAATATATTTTGGATAAGTTTAGAATAATTTAATAATAAACAAACACAATGATTTATTTTTCGTTAGGTTCAGAACGATTTTTGCGAAATTATTGCATTCACAAATTTTCGCTTGCCTTATTCGGCAAGAAGAGCGTTGCTCTATATATATATATATATATACATATATATATATATATATATATATATATATATATATATATATATATATATATATATATATATATATATATATGTATATATATATATATATATATATATATATATATATATATATATATATATATATATATATATCTATATATGCAATAAGATCACAGTAAACAGGTGATTTCAGAATATGCAAAACAACCACTCTGAAAGAATAAGAAATTCCAAGCGCTTTCGTGACTACTCACATTATCAAGGAACTATGAAAGTAAAGCATCCAAGGAAGCTATATAAGGGGTCTGGCCGGCACCTCACTATCAGATCCCACAACGGTTTAAACACCTGACGCGCGCCGACCCAACTTGGATAGGTCCTTGGCACAACTCACCTCACAAACTATTCTACCCAAGAAATAAGAAATTTTAAAGATTATTTGTCCAGTGTATTATTAAATTCTTCCCAAATTCTATTAATTATAAATGGATCTAATTTATATAAACCAAAGGAAATATTCATATTATTGTCAAAACTGCTTTTTATGAAACAAGATTCAATTATATTCCTGTCGACCATGGACTTGCTTGATACTACTTTCTCAACTTTTTGAAAATCAATTGGATGGTTAAAATCTCTTACATGAATAAATAGAGCATTGGAATCTTGTCCAGTTCTAATGCTATATTTATGTTGTTTTAATCTTAGTTCGAGATTTTTACCAGTTTGACCGTAATAAACTTTATCGCAAATTTTACAAGGAATCTTATAGACACATCCATCAGCATTTTGGGGGGAATTCTTTATCAAAAGTTTTTTTACTGTATCAAGATTTTTGAATACAACTTTAATATTAAAAGTCTTAAGAAGAGAAGGCATATCAACCAAGTTTTCATGGTAAGGGAGAACCAACATATTTTTAGATGAATAAGGCTGGTTGTCCCTTTTTGGATTGTAAAAAGTATTTCTAGCAACTTTAAAAGATTTATCAATTACATTTCTTGGGTATTTTAAATCATTACCTATTTCATAAATTTTGGATATTTCCTCATCTATGAACTCAGGACTACAAATTCGTAAAGCTCTCAAAAACATTGATGAGAAAACAGACAGTTTGACTCTATCTTGATGCGAGGAATAATAGT
>NC_091312.1:38728430-38775930 GCF_038502225.1 Cherax quadricarinatus
CATTGAGGACATCAAGTATGAGAGTCCCCTAGGAGCTAGCGACCACGTGGTTCTGTGCTTTGAATACATAGTAGAGCTGCAAGTGGAGAGAATAACAGGAGTTGAATGGGAAAAACCTGACTATGAAAGAGGGGACTACATAGGGTTGAAGAACTTCCTGCAGGAGGTCCAGTGGGACAGAGAACTGGCAGGAAAGCCAGTAAATGAAATGATGGAATATGTAACAAGAAAATGCAAAGAGGCAGTGGAAAGGTTTATTCCCAAGGGCAACAGTAACAACGGAAAGACCAGAACGAGCCCCTGGTTTACCCGACGGTGTAAGGAGGCAAAAACAAAGTGCAATAGAGAATGGAAAAAGTACAGAAGGCAGAGAACACACGAAAATAGGGAGACCAGTCGCAGAGCCAGGAATGAGTATGCACAGGTAAGGAGGGAGGCCCAGCGACAGTATGAAAATGACATAGCATCGGGAATCAAGACTGACCCGAAACTGTTGTATAGCCACATCAGGAGGAAGACAACAGTCAAAGACCAGGTGATCAGATTAAGGACAGAAGGTGGAGAACTCACAAGAAACGATCAGGAGGTATGTGAGGAGCTGAACAGGAGATTTAAGGAAGTTTTTACAGTAGAGACAGGAAGGGCTGTGGAAAGACAGCACAGAAGGGAACATCAAGAGGGAATATACCAACAAGTGTTGGATGACATACAAACAACTGAGGAGGAGGTGAAGAAGCTCTTGAGTGACCTTGACACCTCAAAGGCGATGGGACCGGACAACATCTCCCCATGGGTCCTTAGAGAAGGAGCAGAGATGCTGTACGTGCGTCTAACTACAATCTTCAACACATCCCTTGAAACTGGGCAACTACCTGAGAAATGGAAGACAGCTAATGTAGTCCCCATATTTAAGAAAGGAAACAGAAACGAGGCACTAAACTACAGACCTGTGTCTCTGACATGTATTGTGTGCAAAGTCATGGAGAAGATTATCAGGAGGAGAGTGGTCGAACACCTGGAAAGGAACAAGATTATAAATGAAAACCAGCATGGGTTCATGGAAGGCAAATCTTGTATCATAAACCTCCTGGAGTTTTATGACAAGGTAACAGAAGTAAGACACGAGAGAGAGGGGTGGGTAGATTGCGTTTTCCTAGACTGCAGGAAGGCCTTTTACACAGTTCCCCACAAGAGATTAGTGCAGAAGCTGGAGGATCAGGCGCATGTAAAAGGGAGGGCACTGCAATGGATAAGGGAATACCTGACAGGGAGGCAGCAACGAGTCATGGTACGTGAAGAGGTATCACAGTGGGCGCCTGTTACGAGCGGGGTCCCACAGGGGTCAGTTCTAGGACCATTACTATTTTTGATGTATGTGAACGACATGATGGAAGGAATAGACTCTGAAGTGTCCCTGTTCACAGGTGGCGTGAAGTTGATGAGAAGAATTAAATCGGACGAGGATGAGGCAGGACTACAAAGAGACCTGGACAGGCTGGACATGTGATCCAGTAACTGGCTTCTCGAATTCAATCCAGCCAAATGCAAAGTCATGAAGATTGGGGAGGGGTAAAGAAGACCGCAGACAGAATATAGGCTAGGTGGACAAAGACTACAGACCTCACTCAGAGAGAAAGACCTTGGGGCGACCATAACACCGAGCACATCACCGGAGACACACATCAACCAAATAACTGCTGCAGCATACGGGCGCCTGGCAAACCTGAGAATAGCGTTCCGATACCTTAATAAGGAATCATTCAAGACACTGTACACTGTGTATGTTAGGCACATACTGGAGTATGCAGCACCAGTCTGGAACCCACACCTGGTCAAGCACGTCAAGAAGTTACAGAAAGTACAAAGGTTTGCAACAAGGCTAGTCCCAGAGCTCAAGGGAATGTCGTACGAGGAAAGGTTAAGGGAAATCGGACTGACGACACTGGAGGACAGAAGGGTCAGGGGAGACAAGATAACGACATACAAGATACTGCGGGGAATAGACAAGGTGGACAGAGATAGGATGTTCCAGAGAGGGGACACAGGGACAAGGGGTCACAACTGGAAGCTGAAGACTCAGACGAGTCACAGGGAAGTTAGGAAGTATTTCTTCAGTCATAGAGTTGTCAGCAAGTGGAATAGCCTAGCAAGTGAAGTAGTGGAGGCAGGAACCATACATAGTTTTAAGAAGAGGTATGACAAAGCTCAGGAAGCAGAGAGAGAGAGGATCCAGTAGCGATCAGTGAAGAGGCGGGGCCAGGAGCTGAGTCTCGACCCCTGCAACCGCAATTAGGTGAGTACAATTAGGTGAGTACACACACACACAAACACACACACACACACACACACACACACGCAAACACACACACACACACACGAGGGTCATTACATAAGTCATGGCAAGTATTTTTTTATTGAGAGAATGTTGAATATTCTAAATACTGACTTAAAAATTAAAAAAAAAATAGCATCAAAGGAATCATTAGGCGCCCAAAGCAAAAAAAAAAAAAAATAATCGCAGTGCACTGTATCATTCTATATTCTTTAGTGTTCAAAAAAATACAAACTTCAAAGAGCACAACAGTGTACACAATCTTCAACAATCTCCCAGTTTCTGTACCGCATTATTCTTCTGACATAAACCTATACGATTAAATCATATCAAAGGGCTCATGTCAGGAGAATGAGTTCTAACACTTCCCTTCAGCAATGTCGTTAATTATCCCGAACAATGACATCTCTGTGGGCTGCTGCCTTGTTATAATTCATGATGGCGCTCCCACTCGGTTCTGGACGATTTACGAGCGAATTATTATTATTATTATTATTATTATTATTATTATTATTATTATTTTATTATTATTATTATTATCGTGGGAGAGCGCTCAACCCGTAGAAATTATACAGCGCATTTGGGGATGGGCGGAAGGCATTCAGGCTTAATTCGGGGAAGTGAAGCACAGATCCAATTCCCTAGATCAAGAGCCCCTCACTAGCATCAAGGAACCTCCCTTGAGGAGCTCCACACACGAATATTACATCAGTTGGCTAACACTTATGGTCAATATCACTACCACCATCACTACCACTATCACACCATCTTGTGCTTGTGTACATATGTGAATCTATAATTAGCAATAACATAAATCAGAGATACTTGAAATGGTGAAGCCGATCAGGAGAGGATCTTTAAAGCAATCTCGTGGAAATCAGTTTCGGGAATGGTCTATATAAAATTGAGCATGTACATCACCTAGTAGTGATAGTTGACCAGGGTTTGAAACTTGAAGCCGATTGGATAATTCATTCTGAAGTTATGAAGGAAATCGTTAGATGAGATGAAAGAACTGTAGCTAACAAATGGATGGCTCTGGTATCACGTTATTGTGTTTTGAAGGTCTCACTCAACCCAGGAAAGTTAAAACGCTGTCAAACGCAATTTTCAATATTTTAAATTTCACTTTTGTAGTTGCATTAGTTTTAAAATTCTATACAGTCTGCTTAAAAACAAAATTACTTTTGTATTTTCTAAGACAGTCCAAATTGCTAAAGAAAAAATATAACTCGTAAAAGTTTTAAGAAAAAAACATTTATTGCACTGACAAATATGTCCAAATACAAACTGAATTGACTGGGAGCTATCCTGGCCCCTAATGTTCATCAGCTACTAGATATTAAAGCCAATCAGAAGAGGAAGACATTTTTATTATTATTGAATGGTAATCAATATTTCACACAATTTTACATATGAAATGGTTACATTTTTGAATTTCAATCGATGCCGACGTCTATTTAGAAAGCCCCTTTCTTCTTAAACGTTTGGCATTTAACCCCTGAGGGTTTATGGAAGCTATCTGAGCCATTAAATAATGCTGGGAGTGGATTCAATAATTTTGGGTATGGGTACATGCTAATGGTTTCTAGAATCTGGTCCTTGTTACCGTACACAAGCGTTCAGAACTTGAATCCAGTTGATTGAAGAGTTCTAGAGTTATGAGGGATATGATATAAAATTAAAAATTAGAAAAAAATCAGAAATATATTTAAAAGTCCCCCTTTGGGGATACTTAACAAAACATAGTGAAATAAGATCGTCTGAGGCAGAAAGACTCAAAGTCGTATGGGAATTTGAAAAGACAGTCATAGGGCAATAACATCGGATGAGATAGAGGGGGAAATGATCGTTTGAAACATAGCAAAACAAGTATCATTACAAGTTGATGAGTAAAATACATGTGTGATACTTAAGTATCTTCATTAATGACTCATTTTTCCTGTGCAGCATTTTTAGCTGTCTAACATTAAGGTGATTTCTGTTCTGAGAATTATGGAAGAAGTGATGAGGTAATTTTAAGATGTTCACTCCCTTGACCTTGATAGGTGTACAGTCTCGTAGTGTCAATAAAGATAGCCAGGTGTCTTATTCACTATAACGAGACAATATTGTTGGAGACAAAGCTGGAAAGGAATGCTGGAGGCAGAGCAACACACTTCCCAGGAACTGGCGTAGAAAACTGCGAGGCGTATTGAAGTCTCCTTCACTGGCAGTCTGTCTCAAATCTGTTCGTTTAAACACTCTGGGTATTAATAGGAGAGCATCTGGTGACGCTGTGGTCGCAGCTTACAGCACTAGCCAGTGCTCTAGGCACGCAACACAAATACCAGGGTTCGTGAAATGAGGTGACTGATTATTACCTTCAGTGTGACGTCAGGGATCCTCTCATCTGTAACTATGGCAACCTCTGATGGTAATTAGGGTGGTGGTGTGTTTTAGGGGAGTAGTGGGGATGGTGTATGGTCGTTTTGTTGGTGTGTGGTGGTGCGCAGTAATGGCATGTGATCGTTGTTGAGTGTGGTGGTGAGGTACAGAGGTGGTGAGAATTGTGGTAGTAGTAGTAGTAATTCTGGTGTGAGGAGGTGTTGGTATAGGATGGTATGCAGTAGTGATGAGTGGTTGTTATTGTGATGTGGTAATGTATAGTGGTGGTAGGGATTGATAGGGGGACGTGGTAGCGGTGGTTGTGTTTGTGTAGTGGAAATGGTAAGGATTATAGAAAAGCACTTCCGTTAAAAGTTAGGGGAACCAATTAAGTAAAGGGGAAAGGAGGGGAAGAGTCTCCCGGTAGAACAGCTCTCCATAACCTTCCCCCACAGAGGATAGGAGTACAGGCTATCCTGAGAAAGGGCAATTCCTAAGTGATAACTCCAATTCTGCTGAAACGAAACATGAACCCCTGGTAGCTGATGAACCTTTAATGGAATGCATAACTCTACTGAAGTCTCTCAGCTCAGGTTGACAGATTTTAACATCACGTATGAGCCACATCCTGCCTGATGAACTTTGACAAGGAGACGTAGTTAGCTCTTGTTCCCACTATGTAGTAACTATCCTACAGAATAAGGTAGGAGCTCACTGCACATATACCCAATTTTACTAAGAAAATGTGACGGTCTTGCTCTCCTGAAACCGGTAGGTCTCTAAACAAAGTGTCAGTAGATCCTCATTACGTATATACTCTTCATAAAGACCAAAGGAATAGCTAACATTAGTAGGTCGTAGGAAATTAATAATTTAAAAATGTTTAAAATTATAATACACTGTGTCATTCTGAGAGCGATCAGTCGTTCTCATTAGCTGAGGGTAACTGGTAATGAGTGCTTTACTCTAGACATACCTTAAAGTTAGCGACAAGTGCGTGAAGACATGGGTCTCTCCAATGATCATATCACATGGGAATCGGAGTAAAATACATGGAACATCAAAGAGGTATTCATTATTACTAGCAAAAAAAGGCACAATACAGTGACTGGAACAATACACAAATAACCCGCACATAGAAGAGAGGAGCTTATGACGACGTTTCGGTCCAACTTGGACCATTTACACAGTCACACTAACAGAAAGAAGAGGAGGGAGTATATATATAGGCCAGCAGACAATGACGGGAGCAAGAGAGGTAGTGGTGGAGGTAGTAGTCGTGGTAGTAGTAGTAGTAGTAGTAGTAGTGGACTCAGCCAAATACTAATAAAGAGGAGCACTGCAAGGGAGCTAAGGGCCCACAGAGGGTAGGAGCAAGAACACAGAGAGGACGAAAAATAGTAAAAGAACAAATACCCAAGGCACAAGAAAGAAAACCCCAAGGAAAAAAAGGAAAGAGCTGAAGTTTGGAGCATTTTACGATGTTATGTAAAAGGAAGGCATCTACAGAGACAATACCACGACTAAGATTCAAACAAGGAAAGTTCTGTATAAGAGTAGATTCAACCAGACGGCGACTGTGAAAGTTGGAAGTAGGCTAGACAGTTTTAGCAGAAGACCAGTCAGTAGGATGACTGTGATCTCCGACATGACAGAAAAGAGCATTGTTAGTGCCGGCAAGCCTAACACAACTTTTGTGCTCCCTAAGTCTGTCAGAAAGAGATCGGCCAGTTTCTCCGAAGTACTGAAGAGGACAGGAGGAACAAGAAATAGAGTAGACACCAGGAGCATGTATAGAGGGAGGAGAGGTATTAACTAGATTAGTGCGAAGAGTGTTAGTCTGACGAAAAGTAAGTTTGATGTCTAAGGAATGGAGAGAGTTGTTGAGATTAGAGAGACCGGAAATGTAGGTAAGGCCTATATACTCCCTCTTTCTTTCCTTTCTGTTAGTGTGACTTTGTAAATGGTCCAAGTCGGACCGAAAAGTCGTCGTAAGATCCTCTCTTCTATGTGTGGGTTATTTGTGTATTCATTATTAGTGTTATATCTGTGTATTCTGTTGCAGTCTGGGAGGACTGCAACAGAATGCACTGTGCAAGTCCGAGAAAGTCTGAAAGATTATCTTGCGGGCTTTAGTACAGTGTGTGATTACCATTACTCCAACACTCATAGTCACAGCTTGTGGTAAAATGGTTCACAAGCCAGACAAGTGTCCTGAAAGGCCGCACATTGACTTCTGGTAGGAAGCCATCAAATCTTGAGTCGAAATTACAAAGTATTAGTTACTCGAAGCTATGTGAAGAGCAAAGCTCTTACAATTCTCGCGTGGTCGTCAGTTATACACTAGTTGGAGTCATAATAGTTGATACTGTTCTAAGAGACCCCAGGATATACTTACACTATATATACAGCAATAACGTATCCTATATATTCAATACCTGTCAAAAGTAGGAGAACTGCGATTATTCCATAGGTAAACCGAAAGCTTATACAACACTTAAAAAAGTAAAACCAAGCTGAACATGAAGACATCTCACCCTACAAGACTGGCACATTTCACAAACCAATCAGTTAATTTCATAAAAAAAAATTTGTTATGCAGCACAGGAGGATACAGTCAGCCGTCGAAGGTGAAGCTGAGAACACCTGCGGTTGAATGGTGACGAAATACTACTAGGGATATTACCCCGTGTAACTTGATCTTTATATTTAGGTCTTCCTGGAGAGAGGCCTTTAAGTGATTGCCTGAATTTTTATCCCTCCAACTTTTTTTTACTTTATTTCGGTCATAACTCGAGAACGCCTCATTCATTTGGCTTCATATTATGAACGCTTGAGTGTAGCAACTAGGGCCAGATTCTGGGAACAATTAGCTGCCTATTCACCTGCCCTACCGTCAAGGTTATTAACCCATTCCCAGCATCCTGCAACAGTATCAATAGCTTCCAAAACTCTCAGTTATGATGCTTCAAACCTTCAAGAGATGTGTCTCCTAACTTGACGATGGCGAAAAGTGAAATTCAAGTGGATAAGTTCAGATTTTTCCATTGTGTGTGTAAAATTGTGATTCCATTTAAACTGTCGTGATCAAAATAACTCTATAACCCTTCATAAATATTTGTCCACACGCACAACTACAGTACACTAAATAGAAGTGTACTATACTGAACTAGGAGAGAAAAAAAACCCTCAGTCAGTAGCATTATCACCTAACACTCTCACTCTTTCCAGTTATCAACCAAGTAACTGTCTGCAACTAGGATTCAAGAGCAACGTCACTACAGGGCGACAGATCTTGTTGGTTCAAATATATGACGTATGATGGCGCATGAGTTCTCCACCGCACATCAGACAATAGAAAGATGAAGGGTTTATTCCCGAAGTGAACCTTTCAGGGTAGATAGATGAACTTGTACGTGTAAAGTCTTGATATTCCACTTTTAACTACATTACAGAATATAATTCACATTATATTTGCGGCTGCGGCGACGACAAAGGCAGTGGCAAGGGCAGCGACGGCAGCGACGGCAGCGACGGCAGCGGCGACGGCGGCAGCTGTGGTGAAAGTGGTGGTGGTGATAAATTTTATTTGCCAATGATATTACCCATTAATATAACCATTAATGTATCACACGATTACACTTTACCATTAATACAACACAAGATAACACTTTATCAATATGAATATAACCAAGAGTAGATCATTATTACCATCAATATAACTGTAGGTGGCTCCTCACTTCATTAATATAACTCATTGTAAGTCTTTTTATTACCATTGTTTTTCCGAAAGAAAGAAAACTAGCCGCTGACATGTGATTAAATATTTCAGAATCAATTATGTCTGCATGAAAGTTCACTGCTGAATATTACCTTTGTTGGGCACGAATCCATAACTGAGCAAACACGACCGAATTACGATAATAAAAAAATAATCGTGACAGATGTGTTTTTTCTGTACCGTAGAAATGATTATGAACGAGTAGTACATTACTATTAATACGAGTAGTACAGTACTATTAATACGAGCAGTACAGTATGATTATACGGGCTCGTGTATGACTCGGAGTGTAATATCAGTTAATAATATTATTGCTACTACTGATATTACTATTACTACTACTACTACTACTACTACTACTACTGACAATAATAATAATAATAATAATAATAATAATAATAATAATAATAATAATAATAATAATAATATGTACAAATTTATTATAGAAGAATTCTGAAACGCTGGTACAATACAATAGATTTTATTTGTTGTATATATTCACAAGCAACAAGTCTCTCATATTTTTGAGTTTATGCAGTTATTAAAGCTGTATAATTAATTAGAAATCTTTTGAAATGTTTTGAAACATTGACTTTTTTTTACATAAAAATAAACATCACCCAGTTTTGTCAACTGAGAGAGCAATGACATTCTTGTTTCAGGTTAGATATCCTTTTGCAAGAAGCTTTTAGCTAATTGCATCCGCGTCACATTGTAGCAGACCTGAGGGAGTGTGACGACCTTGCTGGGGTCGCCTCATCTCATGAGATGAATGAAGCAGCATCACTGGTGTCGGACCTGAGGGAGTGTGACGACCTTGCTGGGGTCGCCTCATCTCATGAGATGAATGAAGCAGCATCATTGGTGTCAGACTACAAGGGGAAAGGTAAACTCCCTCACTTGAAAAATGATCTGCCTATCACAGCTAAAAATATTATTTTTCTTACCTGAGCCTTATTCTTTTCAGTGTAAATGTAAATCATACACTTCACGCTGTAAACAGTGGGCTTTTAACTGCCGAGTGGATAAAGACATTTGGAACTTGAGCAAAATATGATGCGGTCATTATGACACATGATAAAGCAGAAAAAAGAAAAGTGGTTAAGAAAACAATTCAAGTCTAGAAAAATTATTTTAAAAAAAAAAAAAAAAAAAAAAAAAAAAAGCAGAATTTGCCTTCACATTTAACTATATTTACAACATTTCAGTTTGTAGTTTTGGTGATAGGATTTGTAGCGCAAGTTGATTACAACTGGTCAAGAGTTCTCACTCCAGATCAAACCTTAATTTTGCAAATGTTACTGTTATATCGCTGTAAAATTCACTTAGGAGGGACAGGAGAGTTGGAAACTCTGTACCACGTTAACATGTAAGTGAAAGGGAGTCAGATCGTGTCGAGTAAACACGGGTTTAGGGTACCTGTTAGTGTCTCAATCGTACGAGTTAAGTTCTTATATAGTCCGGAGCATTTGACATCGCGCACCTGGGACACAGTTATGATATCGAGACTTGTCAATATTTCATGATTTTCAAAGTCCTGAAATGAAATTTCGACCACGTCAGGTGCTCATCTAGCAACGTTTAAAGAGTAAAAAAAAAAATAATAGCAAGGTTTAATCTAAGAAAAAAAACACTGAGAAGCAATGAAAAAATAACATCAAGTATTCATTTAGGAAGTTTAGAGAGTCAAAGGTAACAGCAGATGGGGGTAAAGTTACTAGTAGCAAAGGAGCTTTTTAATACGATGTTTCACTCTTTTTGGGCTCCTGCCTTTACCTACCCAACACCAGGTGCTGAGCCAGAAGCACCACGATATTAAAAACAATGATAAACAGCAACAAGAAGTCACGATAAGTACCATGGTGTTCAAAAGAATATTTTACTATTATTATTAACACATCGGCCGTCTCCCACCAAGGCAGGGTGGCCTGAAAAAGAAAAAACTTTCATCACCATTCACTCCATCACTGTCTTGCCAGAGGTCTGCTCACACTAGTTATAAAACTGCAACATTAAGACCCTTCCTTCAGAGTGCAGACGAAAAGACTGTACCCAGAAAAAGCCACAGTGGGAATGGCTTATTCTGCAGTGTTAAGACCGACTGTCTGCAATTGCATTGCAAAAGTAATATATACATATTCAAGCGGTTAATATTTTAATTTTTTAAAGACGGATATTATCTCGGCAGTTAGACCAACGTTCTTACCTAAAAAAAAATAATTGAAGATCGGAGATCATCATATAATGTCACGTTCAATTAAATAAATAATGAACAGCAAAATGGTTGAATTCCCGAAAAGTCATTAAAGAAAAAAAATTACGTTTGATCTGGAGAAGCTGAATCAGGAAAAGTTGAAATGTGCCCCCCAAAAAAAAGTTAACGAAAATTGTTAAGGAAAAAAAATTCTCTCTCAAAAACAAAAATCTACGTGTTCGTTTGAGGTAATATTTAATGTTCGGAAGACAGCTGATGTTCAAACAGCCTATTTCTTTTTTGCATCAACAAAGTGAAAGATACAAATGGAAAATACTGTTTTGAACAAGATGACTCTTCAGAGGATTGATGGGTTGGTGAGGGGGGAGCGCTGGATGGAGTGCGTGAGGGATGGAGGCTCTGGAAGGGGTGGGGACCCTGGAAAGAGTGGGGGATGCTGGAAGAGGTGGGTCAGACGTGGGGGCGCTGGAAGGGGTGCGTGAGGGATGGAGACTCTGGAAGGGCTGGGGGGACCTGGAAGGGGTGGGAAATGTTGGAAGGGGTGGGGGAGGAAAGGTTTTGATGCTAGTGATAGTCCTTAAATCCAAGGATTTAAAGTTAATAATAATAATAATAATAATAATAATAATAATAATAATAATAATAATAATAATAATAATAATAATAGCAAAAATAATAGCAACAACATACAATAAGATGAAGAATTAGAGTGTTGGAAAGCAATATTTTATCCTAGGCAGGAAGGCAGATGCTCACATGGAATTAATACAACGAATTGTATAATTCAGTTTCTTAACTCACGAAATCGTAATGGCATGATTGCAAACAAACCATACCACTGGTGGGGATAGAACCCGCGATCAGAGAGTCATAAAACTCCAGAACGATGCGTTAGCCACTGGGCCAGCTGGCTACAATAAGATTTATCCAACTAAGTATATTTAGAGTTCGTCACGGCCACGCTGGCAAGAGATTAGTCTGTAAAATCTTGCATTTGTGGTTGCAGTGGTGCCTATGCTAACCTTCCTATGGTGTAGAAATATACCTAGTTGGATGAATCTTATTGTAGCCAGCTGGTCCAGTGGCTAACGCATCGTTCTGGAGTTTTACGACTCTCTGACCGCGGGTTCTATCCTCACCAGTGGTATGGTTTCAGTTTCTTAACCCAGAACCTCTGTCACAGTATTCATTACTGCATTTATGGGGGTCATTCTGCACAAGGACAGGTGGAGGATTGATCCTCCTTGCACTAATTGCGAGACACACACGCTTACAAACCGGTTAATCTGTTAAAACACACCAATAAACAGATCATCGTTGCCATGACGATATCCCAGGCCGTTACCAGCAACGTAACGTATCTTAGCCATGTTTCACTATTTGGGATGCAAGTTTTCAGTCTCTCTTCCTCCAGATATTCCATGTATAGGCTGGCCTTGACAGCACTTAGGAGGGAATGCATGGCCAGAATGAAAGATTGCAATATACTCGTACATGGACTCGTCAAACGAAAAATAGCATGACTCACGAAATCGTAATGACACGATTGCAAACAAACCATACCACGGGTGGTATGGTTTTGCACGTAGGCATAAATTTAGTCCAACATGCAATTCCACAAGAAGTGGTGGACACTTTAGTAAACAAGGACTTCACGTCGAAACTAAGTAACTCTGTTGAGATCTCCATTGTTTTTAGGTGGGCTGTGCTAATAGTTCTCTAGAGCTGTGAGAGACTTTTAGCTAATAAGAACAGCTAGTTGATGTGGAGAACTACCAATAAGCGAGGTGACCAGGTTCATATGTTTTGGGAAGACCGTACATATGTGCTGGTTTGGGATTAAAAGAAATCACGTTAAGTGTTTTTGCCTGTTTAGATTTCCTAAGGATATATATCTGATGTGCAAAAATGGTTTGGTTGGTTTTTCATAAGTGGTTTTGGAGAGGAGGCTTCACGTTTCTCAGAGCTGACGAGAATCGAGGCGTCGTTTCCCGAACTCTCTCTAGAGCTTTGATATATCTACTTGGTGTAACACTTTTGGAAGGTTAGGAAGCAGCTGCCGTAATTAGGCCTTGTGTATTCCAGTGGGAAAGCTTAAGTACAAGGCTGAGAGTTTCCTGTTCGGTGGTGTTGTGGGACGGGAGATGTAGATGATTAAACTGCTACCTTCAAGTTATTGATCCGCTACGCCTGTACCTACAGAATCTCCTCAACAATATCACTTTAGTGGAACCTTCCATCAGGTTTGCTATTAGAGAAGAAAACAACGGATTGATTTCCTTCCTAGATACAATGATTTAAAAAAAAAATGGCTGTTAACTTGATTTCAAAGTCTACCGAAAACAAGCAAATGAAAATTACCTTTATCATTCACATCACGATAACAGAATTAAACGCGGGATCATCTCTTCCACTGCCTCAGCATCCCATTATATCAAAGTTTTCAATGAAATTCAGTACCAACAATACTTCATCATCAGTTGCAAGAAGAAAGCCGAGAGGACACTACACAACTACAATTCCAGCATTGCATCTAGCTGATACATTGTACTCCAGATCAACAAAACCAACAGTCACCGTTCAACCATCATTTCGTCTAAACCATAAGAGATTTAGTCAGGTAAAGGAAGACAATGAACACAACTGACGATATGGAAAAAAGACATTTATGTACTGTGGTGAAACGATTCGTTTTATAAATATCCTGAACCGTACATAAATGTCTTTTTCCAAATCTTGTCGGTATCACCAGACCATTTCTCCACAACTGACGGTACCATATCATGTGGAAGTCATGACAAGATTTAAGTTGGCGAAACCTCTGGAAACCCACAAAACATGACAAAAATGCATGCACTCGACACAGAAACACCGAGAACCACCTTACGTACTTCCCAGAATCAAGCCTTATCATCAAGGAAAGTGATCGTCTCAGCAGAGTGTCTTGAATTCGCAGCTACTGAATAACCACAACGAATATCAGTCGAAATTCAGGAGCATTCAAAATCTCCGAAGTTATAGCAAGGTTTAATTTCCCGATACCTGACACAGAGATCACCTAATCTCAGTTAATCGTCAGGCTACCGACAGGTGACTATATGGCACAATTCTTTCACCTAAGGACCTCCCTACAACCCATATATAAATACCCATGTCTTGTTCTGTGTGTATTGATAAAGGTCCTGGTGGAAGAAAAGTCGTCACAATAGAATAACATAACTAGCATTTTGTTTAATCTACACACGTCTCTCTTGTTACCGACCACCTCAGCCTCGTTGCCGACCACCTCAGCCTAGTTGCCGACCACCTCAGCCTAGTTGCCGACCACCTCAGCTTTGCTGCTGACCACCTCCGTAATACTGCTTCTGACTGCTCCAGTACTGCTACATGACGACCTCGCTATTGATGCTGTCAACCCCACTCCTGTTGGTTGCTGACATTGCCATTCACACACGCATGAGTCATTTCTGCTGTTTTTTTTCCCGAAATCGTTAACCAAAATAAAAAAAAACGAAGTAAGTTCACCAAATTTTACAAGCGACAGTTTCTTCACATATGTGAGGAATTTAATATTCATATAATCCTGACCAATTTTACCCACTATCAGACCAAGAAATTTCTATAAAACTCGCATTCTTCTCAAACGAAAATAATTTTTCCATCGCACAGCCATAATTTTCAAGTTCAGTGACATCAAAATCCTCGGAAACGTCAATATATTCGTCGAGATCTCGGCCTCTTATTCTGATTTTCAAACGAAGACGCGGAGTCTTGTAATACGAAGGGAAAGAGGGTAGGGGAAAGAGGTTAGGGGAAGAGGGTAGGGGAAAGAGGGTAGGGGAAAGAGGGTAGGAGAAGTGGAGGGTTGGAGAGCCATTAGTCAGAAATTTGAATAATTAAAACCCGTGAATAAAAATTCCAGCTTTGTCTAGGAAATTGACAAAATTCCTGGAGCCAGCTTGAATATTCCGCTGCGGCCACTACCTCCTCCAGGACAACTGCTGGAAATGCTTCCGCCACCAGCACTGGACCTGAGACCACTAATGTCATCAATGCTAGTACTTAGACCACGACCAACGCCAGCACTAATGCTGAGATCACGAACACCACTAATGCTGAGACCAGCATTAGTTACGAGACCACTACCATCACAAACATTAGTTCTGAGACCACTACCACCGCCAGCACTAGTGCTAAGATCACTGTCACCATCAGCACTAGTGCTAAGACAACTGCAACCAGAAGCACAAATGCTGAGACCGATGCAACACCAGCAATAGTGCTGAGACCGCTACCAACACCAGCACTAGAGCTGAAACCACTACTAACACCAGCAACAGTGCTGGGACAACTTCCACCACCATGACTAGTGCCGAGAGCCTTATGACCACCAACTCTAGTGTGCTGGCTCGCTTTAGCAGCGCTGATAAGGACAATCCACCTTTTGTAATGCTGAGGGGATGATTGGCTTGGTAGTTATGATATAGCTCTAATTTTTAAAGAGGTGGACCGGTAAGCAAGAGGAAGGCCTTGGTCAGATGACCAAAAGCTCCAGGGGCGGATCATCATATGACTAAGACCCCGCGTCAGGAAACACTTCTCCTGTTTCCTGACAAGCCTTACCTAACCTAGCTTGGTAGCTGGAGTTTTGAGAGTTGGCCAGGACACACTAAAGGGACGGCGGACATGATAGTGGTTTATTGACTTTGGGGTTACACCTGACTGTGTAGAGATGGAGCCAGGTCCCAGAAGTGGGGAGATGGGGAAATGAAGGAGTCCGGCACCCGGGCACGGGGTCCCTTACTTAAAAAGAGGGTAGTCGTGCTTTGGCAGGAAATGCGAAATGCTAAAGGAACCTGGGTAAAGCATTCCTAAGACCGTTACCACTTCCAGCACTAGTGCTGAGATAATATCACCAGCACTAGTGCTGAGACCACTACTATTCCCAACACTAGTGCTAGGGCCACCACCACCACCACCACCAGTAGTGCACAGACTACTACCGCTTATTGCACTAGTACTGACACCACTATCACCAGTACAAGTGCTAAGATCACCACCACCACCAGCACTAGGTTTAAGAACACTAGCACTATCAGCACTAATGCTGAGACCATTACTACTACCAGAACTAGTGCGGAAACCATTACCTCCACCAGCACTGCTGAAGAGAAAAATACCACTACCAGCACTACAGCTGAGACCCTTACCACAACTAGCACTAGTGCTGAAACTACCACTGCTAACATTCAGACCAATGCAATTACCAGAACTAGTACTGAGACGACTACCACCAACAGCATTAGTTCTGAGATCACTACTAAAATTAGTGCTGAAGCCACTAGCACTAGTGTTGAGACCACTATCATCATCCCTACTGCTAAGAACATTATAATCCCCAGCACTAGTGCTGAAACCACCGCTATCACCAGTACTTGTGCTGAAACCACTATCACCAGTGCTAGTGCTGAAACCACTATCACCAGTACTAGTGCTGAAACCACTACTATCACCAGTACTAGTGCTGAAACCACTACTATCACCAGTACTAGTGCTGAAACCACTACTATCACCAGTACTAGTGCTGAAACTACTACTATCACCAGTACTAGTGCTGAAACCACTACTGTCACCAGTACTAGTGCTGAAACCATTATCATCAGTACTAGTGCTTAAACCACTACTACCACCAGTACTAGTGCTGAAACCACTATCACCAGTACTAGTGCTTAAACCACTACTACCACCAGTACTAGTGCTGAAACCACTATCACCAGCACTAATGCTGAAACCACTACTATCACCAGTACTAGTGCTGAAACCAGTACTAATGCTGAAATCATTACTAACACCAGTACTTGTGCCGAAACCACTACTATCACCAGCACTAGTGCTGAAACCACTACCATCACCAGTACTAGTGCTGAAACCAGTACTAATGCTGAAACCACTACAATCACAGTACTAGTGCTGAAACCACTACTATCACCAGCACTAGTGATGAAACCACTACTATCACCGGTACTAGTGCTGAAACCAGTACCAATGCTGAAACCACTACTATCACCAGTACTAGTGCTGAAACCACTACTATCACCAGCACTAGTGATGAAACCACTATTATCACCAGTACTAGTGCTGAAACCCCTGCTGTCACCAGTAGTAGTGTTGAGACTACCGCCACTACCATCGGTTCCATCATATCCACCACATCTACTACCACCATCACTATCATCACATTCACCACATCTACTACCATCATCACTCTCATCACATTCACCACATCTACTACCACCACCATCAGTACTAGCATCACTACCTCCACCAGAACCACTAGTGCTTGGACTGCCACCAGACTTCCACACACAGACCATTACAGAAGCGTGGAAGGGGGCCACTCAATCCATTACCCCCTGTCTTCTCAATGCAAAAAAACAGAGTGAAAGGATAAAAGCATGATTACTGGGTTTAGTGAGAGTCAGCTGAGCGGAATACACTCAGAGGTGATATTACGTTTTTTATTCTGACACACCAAGGGTGAGTCTGGACTCGCTGTTCCTAGTGGGACACTGATGAAAGAAGAGTGAGGGACTGTTCCCACACTGGGAATGGAGGGAGTGGGGAAGTGTAAGGCTCTGTTCCTATACTGGAGGGAAAGTATGAGGCTCTATTCTTATACTGGAGGAAAAAATGTGAAGCTCTATTTGTATAGAATAGAGGCTACGTATGTGGATTTCACGACTGGATAGGTTAAAAGTCCCGTTTCAGTCATGAAATTCAGTCCAGAACCTGCTGCCCTATTCTGGTTCCTGAAATAAAGGGTACTCACCTCTATTACTACACAGGAGGCAGTGTGAATATGATAGCCCGTGGCTTCTCCAGGTCTCTGGTGAAGGAGGTAGCCCACCTTTGCACGCAACCCCAATGAACAAGTGCGCACTTACACTTGGGATACTTACATGCAAGGTGGTAGCTGTGGGAGCACCTAAGAATACCGGTGTGGGCGTCACGGGCCACGGTCTCATTTGTAGTGAGCTTTAGCGGTATATATCCGTGTCGAGGGAGGTAACGGGTAATCCACGATATTTACGAGGAAGGTCCTCGTGGCTCACAGGTCGTAAGGTAACTAAAGACTAAAGACGCTGGGCACTCCTAAGGCAGGAGTGGTGGCCCAAAGAAGGGGGGATGCAAAGTGATGCCCAGGGTATATATTGCGTAGGACACTTTATAGAACTAACCTAAATTGTCTAACTTAATCTAAATAAATGTATTAGTAATCGTAGTGTATAAAGTAGCCTAAGGAGTTACGAGGATAAGTCTTATAAATTAAGTGTATGTACATAATGGTGGCATCTCTCCCTAATTAGGCATCGTACCCCCTTCCCTACATTCTCCCAACAGTAGGGTGGGTACAACGATTGGCTGGAAAATTCAAGCTGTATTTTACACAGTATTCATATACTGGAGGAAAGTGTAAGGCTCTGTTCCCATACCTGAGTGAGAGTATGAGACTGAATTATCATGATGGAAGAGAAATGTGAGCCTTCATCCTAGTACTGGTGGGAAAGTGGAAGTCTTCATTTCCACAATGAAGGGAAATAAGGGTTAGTGCTCTGTTATGGAACATTGTAGTAGTAGTACTAGTGTTAGTGCTCTGTTACGGAACATTGTAGCAGTACTAGTGTTAGTGCTCTATTACGGAACATTGTAGCAGTACTAGTGTTAGTGCTCTATTATGGAACATTGTAGCAGTACTAGTGTTAGTGCTCTATTACGGAACATTGTAGCAGTACTAGTGTTAGTGCTCTATTATGGAACATTGTAGCAGTACTAGTGTTAGTGCTCTATTATGGAACATTGTAGCAGTACTAGTGTTAGTGCTCTATTACGGAACATTGTAGCAGTACTAGTGTTAGTGCTCTGTTACGGAACATTGTAGCAGTACTAGTGTCAGTGCTCTGTTACGGAACATTGTAGCAGTACTAGTGTCAGTGCTCTGTTACGGAACATTGTAGCAGTACTAGTGTTAGTGCTCTGTTACGGAACATTGTAGCAGTACTAGTGTCAGTGCTCTGTTACGGAACATTGTAGCAGTACTAGTGTTAGTGCTCTGTTACGGAACATTGCAGCAGTACTAGTGTTAGTGCTCTGTTACGGAACATTGCAGCAGTACTAGTGTTAGTGCTCTGTTACGGAACATTGGTGCTCTGTTACGGAACGTTATAGCTGTACTAGTGTTAGTGCTCTGTTACGGTACATTGTAGCAGTACTAGTGTTACTGCTCTGTTACGGAACATTGGTGCTCTGTTACGGAACATTATAGCTGTACTAGTGTTAGTGCTCTGTTACGGAATATTGTAGCAGTACTAGTGTTACTGCTCTGTTAAGGAACATTGGTGCTCTGTTACGGAACATTATAGCTGTACTAGTGTTAGTGCTCTGTTACGGAACATTGTAGCAGTACTAGTGTTAGTTCTCTGTTACGGAACATTGTAGCAGTACTAGTGTTACTGCTCTGTTACGGAACATTGGTGCTCTGTTACGGAACATTATAGCTGTACTAGTGTTAGTGCTCTGTTACAAAACATTAGACTGAGTATGTTTTAATATATATTAGAGTGAAAGATATTCTCAGACTGTGTTACAGCACCAGACAGCAGTTTCACCTAGAGGCTGGTATTGAGATGGGTCATGTGACAGCATCACATCTCCCGGTGTAAGATAATGTGTAAGGTTATGTGATAGCATCACATCTCTTAGTGTAAGATAATGTGTAAGGTTATGTGACGACATCACTTCTCACGGTGTAAGATAATGTCTAAGGTTATGTGACAGCATCACATCTCCCGGTGTAAGATAATGTCTAAAGTTATGTGACAGCATCACAACTCACGGTGTAAGACAATGTCTAAGGTTATGTGACAGCATCACATCTCTTAGTGTAAGATAATGTGTAAGGTTATGTGACGACATCACTTCTCACGGTGTAAGATAATGTCTAAGGTTATGTGACAGCATCACAACTCACGGTGTAAGATAATGTCTAAGGTTATGTGACAGCATCACAACTCACGGTATAAGACAATGTCTAAGGTTATGTGACAGCATCACAACTCACGGTGTAAGACAATGTCTAAGGTTATGTGACAGCATCACAACTCACGGTGTAAGATAATGTCTAAGGTTATGTGACAGCATCACAACTCACGGTGTAAGACAATGTCTAAGGTTATGTGACAGCATCACAACTCACGGTGTAAGACAATGTCTAAGGTTATGTGACAGCATCACAACTCACGGTGTAAGATAATGTCTAAGGTTATGTGACAGCATCACAACTCACGGTGTGTGTAAGACAATGTCTAAGGTTATGTGACAGCATCACAATTCACGGTGTAAGACAATGTCTAAGGTTATGTGACAGCATCACTTCTCTTGACCTAAGATAAACGCCGTTATCTTTATTACTCTTCCAGTCAAAACACGTTATTGATTCCTCTTTCCTTTGTCATCATTAATGAATTGTTTCTCTGTACTACACCACGATAATGTTGTTTATCATGACTTACCATTTTCCAGCATTTATTTCTTAAGTTCATACTATTGACAAGAGACTTACACTTCTCCTAACACGATAAACGTTATCTAGTTTGGGGAAAGGGCCTGAGAATAGTTTAATCAGTTTTATGTTGTCCTCATAGCCATCATGTTAAGCCTACCTTCCATCTATGTTTTCTTCTCAGCTAGGCATCCAAGTTTAGTATTATATTTTTAATGAAACCACAACTAAAAATGTAATTTATTAATAAAGAAAAACAGATAATTATGCAACATTTGTACATCCTATAATGGACTTACTATATGTAAATGACATTCCGTATTAAAAACAGTGTGGGAAATAAATTAGAGGTGTTGGTTGAGAGATCAGACAGTGGGATGTGACGCAGCGGCTGAGCCGCGGCTGCCTCGCTCGACTGCTGACGATGATTCTCGCCAATACTCAGACTGCAGTGTTGGCGAGAAACATTTAAAATAGGGGCCAAATAAAACAAAAATCTGCAGATATGTAGAAATTGCTCCAATTTACATAATAAAATACGTTTGATTTAAGTTTAACAAGCTGAAAGAAAAGATGACTCACGAAATCGTAATGACACGATTGCAAACAAACCATACCACGGGCGGGAGTTTTGAGACTCTCTGACCGCGGGTTCAAATCCCGCCCGTGGTATGGTTTGAAAGAAAAGATTATTTTATCATGTCTTTTCGAATAATTAAACCAGTTATTCAGACACCAATTCACGCCCCAACTAACTAACCGCTTGAAAAATTAATATATCATCCCATATACCATATATCATCCCAAACACATTGCCAGACAGCTAAACGGTAGCTAATTCCTGCTGTGACCTTGATGCTGTGACAAAGACCTCTAAATCCTGTTATTGTGCGTCTTGTAATATATGTGTGTGTCAGGATCTGTGTTCTAAGTAATCTTCTTGGATTTGGGTGTCGGTAATGACATACTATCGAACGCCTCTCCTGGGCTGTAGCCCCTCAACATTTCTTAATTAGAAACGAGTTCATTGTAAGGGTGTCAAAACAAGTCCTTACAAATTGCTATAATTTACATGAAAATATATAATTATTCACAAATCACTCGCACATAGGAGAGAGAAACACATTTGCAGTGTGACTTTGTAAATTGTCCAAGTCGGACCGAAACGTCGTTATAAGCTCCTCTCTCTTATGTATGGGTTATTTGTGTACTGTTCCAGTCACGGTATTATGCCTTTTTTATTTTTCTATATAATTATTATTGTAAAATTTCTTATAGCTAAGTAATCTGTGACTACACACATGCAAAATCGATTTCTTCAAAGTTTGTCTACAGCATAAGTAATTGGGAATAAACTGGTGGTCACTCAGACTTAAACCTATCTAGAACTAGTTAAATTCAGTATTATTCAATACTCTCAATAATATATTGTAACTGAATGCGTTAGTGGCACGCATGTTATGGTGGCTATCGACCTGCAATATCTACATAGAATATAATTATTCCTTGAAACAAGGCGTTACAAGCATAAAAATTTTCCTGATACAGTGTTACACATTTTTCCTGATACAGTGTCACACATTTTTCTTGATACATTGTTACATATTTTTTTCTGATACAGTGTTACACATTTTTCCTGATACATTGTTACACATTTTTCCTGATACAGTGTTACACATTTTTCCTGATACAGTGTTACACATTTTTCCTGATACAGTGTTACACATTTTTCCTGATACAGTGTTACACATTTTTCCTGATACAGTGTTACACATTTTTCCTGATACAGTGTTACACATTTTTCCTGATGCAGTGTTACACATATTTCCTGATACAGTGTTACACATTTTTCCTGATACAGTGTTACACATTTTTCCTGATACAGTGTTACACATTTTTCCTGATACAGTGTTACACATTTTTCCTGATACAGTGTTACACATTTTTCCTGATACAGTGTTACACATTTTTCCTGATACAGTGTTACACATTTTTCCTGATACAGTGTTACACATTTTTCCTGATACAGTGTTACACATTTTTCCTGATACAGTGTTACACATTTTTCCTGATACAGTGTTACACATTTTTCCTGATACAGTGTTACACATTTTTCCTGATACAGTGTTACTGATACAGTGTTACACATTTTTCCTGATACAGTGTTACACATTTTTCCTGATACATTGTTACACATTTTTCCTGATACAGTGTTACACATTTTTCCTGATACAGTGTTACACATTTTTCCTGATACAGTGTTACACATTTTCGAGTAACGGGGATTACATGTCAGCCGCAGATTATATTCTCCCTTTATGTGAAATATAATCGTATTCCCATACAGTAAATGAAAGAGAATTATGATCTAAATATCCTAATACTAGGCGAAGCAACACGCCCAGGTAAACACCCAGGTAAACACCCAGGTAAACACCCTGGTAAACACCCAGGTAAACACCCAGGTAAACACCCAGGTAAACACCCAGGTAAACACCCAGGTAAACACCCAGGTAAACACCCTGGTAAACACCCAGGTAAACACCCAGGTAAACACCCTGGTAAACACCCAGGTAAACACCCAGGTAAACACCCAGGTAAACACCCAGGTAAACACCCAGGTAAACACCCAGGTAAACACCCTGGTAAACACCCAGGTAAACACCCAGGTAAACACCCAGGTAAACACCCAGGTAAACACCCAGGTAAACACCCTGGTAAACAACCAGGTAAACACCCAGGTAAACACCCAGGTAAATACCCAGGTAAATACCCAGGTAAACCCCCAGGTAAACCCCCAGGTAAACACCCAAGTAAACACCCTGGTAAACACCCAGGTAAACACCCAGGTAAACACCCAGGTAAACACCCAGGTAAACACCCAGGTAAACACCCAGGTAAACACCCAGGTAAACACCCAGGTAAATACCCAGGTAAATACCCAGGTAAACCCCCAGGTAAACACCCAGGTAAACACACAGGTAAACACCCAGGTAAACACCCAGGTAAACACCCAGGTAAATACCCAGGTAAACACCCTGGTAAACACCCAGGTAAACACCCAGGTAAACACCCAGGTAAACACCCAGGTAAACACCCAGGTAAACACCCAGGTAAACACCCAGGTAAACACCCAGGTAAACACCCAGGTAAACACCCAGGTAAACACCCAGGTAAACACCCAGGTAAACACCCAGGTAAACACCCAGGTAAACACCCTGGTAAACACCCAGGTAAACACCCAGGTAAACACCCAGGTAAACACCCAGGTAAACACCCAGGTAAACACCCAGGTAAACACCCAGGTAAACACCCAGGTAAACACCCAGGTAAACACCCAGGTAAACACCCAGGTAAACACCCTTGTAAACACCCAGGTAAACACCCTGGTAAACACCCAGGTAAACACCCAGGTAAACACCCTGGTAAACACCCAGGTAAACACCCAGGTAAACACCCTGGTAAACACCCAGGTAAACACCCAGGTAAACACCCAGGTAAACACCCTGGTAAACACCCAGGTAAACACCCATGTAAACACCCAGGTAAACACCCAGGTAAACACCCTGGTAAACACCCAGGTAAACACCCAGGTAAACACCCAGGTAAACACCCAGGTAAACACCCAGGTAAACACCCAGGTAAACACCCAGGTAAACACCCAGGTAAACACCCAGGTAAACACTCTGGTAAACACCCTGGTAAACACCCAGGTAAACACCCAGGTAAACACCCAGGTAAACACCCAGGTAAACACCCAGGTAAACACCCTGGTAAACACCCATGTAAACACCCTGGTAAACACCCAGGTAAACACCCTGGTAAACACCCAGGTAAACACCCTGGTAAACACCCAGGTAAACACCCAGGTAAACACCCAGGTAAACACCCTGGTAAACACCCAGGTAAACACCCTGGTAAACACCCAGGTAAACACCCTGGTAAACACCCAGGTAAACACCCAGGTAAACACCCAGGTAAACACCCAGGTAAACACCCAGGTAAACACCCTGGTAAACACCCAGGTAAACACCCAGGTAAACACCCTGGTAAACACCCAGGTAAACACCCAGGTAAACACCCAGGTAAACCCCCAGGTAAACCCCCAGGTAAACGCCCAGGTAAACACCCAGGTAAACACCCAGGTAAACACCCATGTACACTTCAAAGTGCTCGCGGCTTAATACCAAGATAGGCGTCTTAGTATTAACTCTTTTTGTTGTAATTCTTCTGATATTTCTTCAGCTTACCGGATTAATAAAAAAAAAAAACTCTAAGAAAATCTGACGATGATCTTTGAAGAGCAGCGTCTCTTTACACCTCATTAGCATTATATTACACAACGGGACGCTGTGTTAAAATTAAAGCGGAGAAAAGCAATTTTATCTGCTCAGTCTTTCGGAAGCACCTGTAATTACTCTTGCCAGACAAATGAATGCTTTTCACTTGTCAACAGAGTTAACTGATGAGCTACATGAGAGAAGGTTGAGCGAGAACGTCGGTAAAACGTGGTCATTCCCACAAAAGAACATCACAACACGGCATCTGAATCGCTTTTATCTTTGCTGTGAAAGGCGATACTTCGTCTTTCTCAACGTCATGGCTTAGGAAAACCACCATCTGACTAATTCACCTTTTTTTTTTTTTTTGATAACCTGATCGTCAAGGGCATTGATGGAGTTTAAAAAAATAAAATCCGAACGTAGAGTGTGTTGGTCGTAGGTGTCGTGAAAAAATGACGAGGTCATCTAGGTGTGCTTCAGTGTCCTCCGACCCTTTTGTAAGTTAATTTTTTAGGGCCCTGAAATGTTTCCGACGCGTTTTAGCATCCCAGATGACATTACGTTATAGTTTTATAATCCATCTTTGATGAATCAGTCTTCCTGTCCCTATCTGCCAAAGTAACGCAGCATAACTTCAACAGATTCAGCTTTAACAAAAAATCTAATGTCCATCCAAGTCATTAACGTCGCCTAGAAGAGGCGACGTTAATGACAGGATAATCATCCTGTTTCGTGACAGCACTGATGTCAGGCACTCCATGCATATGCCTTTTGTACTGTCTGGCTTAAAACGAATAAGCAGGTTAAGGCTCAGGGACTTTTTCTAGGTTTCATGTGATTTTTCTCGAGCAGCTTCACGTTGGTCTTAACCAACCTGTTAAAATAAACTTGAAAAGGCCTTGGTGCTCATTCCCGTTTGCTTTAATCTCTCATCTCAGATATACTGAAATAATATATCAACCTTTTTCATGTTCAAGAATATATTCATTAGTTATGCTATCTCTCTCTGCAAGTACAGGTTTTACTCTTACAAAGACGACCGGGAACAGAGTATAGGCTTGGAAGACAGAGGGGAAAAACCTCTCTAAAAGAGTAAGACCTTGGAGAGAGGATGGTCCCATGCACTGAAAAAAAAAGTGCGTGGTTGGCGAAGCGTTGTCAAACAATAGGTACTCGGGCGTTGTATGTGTCTAATTCTTCAGCTTGTAGGTATTTTTTGTCATTAATATAATGATAGTCCCAAGTATTTTCCCTGAGGAACTCCTCAACCGAACAACCAGTGCAGCAAATGCGAGGCTGGTAAATTTAAGAGTAGCATTCAGAATCCTGAATAAGGAGGTATACAACGTTCTATACAGAGCATATACTAGGCTCACCTTAGAGTATGTAGCTCTAGTTTATAACCCGCATCTGATTAAGCATATAAAACTGCTGGAAAAAGAGCAGGTGTTTGCTTCGAGGATAGTTCCAGAGCTGAGGGGTATGAACTACGGGGAGAGGCGAGAGGAGCTGCTAAGCCTGACGTCATTAGAGGACAGAAGGGTAAGAGGTGGCATGATTACGACGTATTTAAAATACCGAGAGGAATTGACCGGGTGAACAGGGCGAGCCTAGAGTACATGAGAGGATAGCTGGAAGTTAAAATTACAAATGAGTAATAGGGATGTCAGGAAGTCGAGCGAAGTAGACAGTGAAGGAGTAGCGGTGGGATTTATACGTAATTTTAAAAATAGGTATAACACTGTTCACGCAGCCAGGAGAGAGAGCGAAGGCAGCAGCGGCCAGAGGAGAAATGGAGCCAGAAGCTGAGATCCGTTTCCTGCAACAACAATTAGGTGATTAAAATTGGGTGAATACAACACCTCGTAGGATGTAGGGAGAGTGGTGCATTTTCCAAGCAGTCATTGTTCCCTGGAAAACGTAAAAATAATCTTTAAATTCTGCTTCCAGCTCTTGCCGCAAATGTTTCTCTAAAGTCGGTCTTTTTTATAGAAACGCTTCTGGCTTGCTAGTTAGTCATAAGAGCAGTGCATTTGTTAAGATGATGTCTTTTTAAATACGGAATATTCAAAGAAATCACTAAGCATCAACTTCAGCAAATAAGCCATGACGTGTGACTTGGGACTTTTCTAAGTTCTCTGTATTGGAACTATAACTTCATGCTCTATGTCCGATTCATTTTCCTTCTTGCAAGTGTCTTGAACGCTCGTCATCCATTTAAGAGGTATACAAGAATGCCACAGTTCTGTTTTCCTACGCAAGGAACACTCCACCGACTCCACTAACTAAAGGCCACCACACAATGTACGTAAAGAAAGTATATTATGAAATAACGTTTTATTTTAACCTAGGTGACGACGTTAACGAACATTAAATTAAACAAAATTGTTATCTTCCAGAACACTGTATTGAATTATTTTAAATGATAAACATTTAATGAGAATTTGAACGAATCGAGACATCTGAAGCCGTGAAAATACGACGAGGGAAGAAATTACCCGTCCATTACAACTAGGTTCTAACACAGACAAGGCGAAGAGCTAAACATCACTTCATACATGTCAAGCGCTCTGGATCATGTACTAGTAAGGGCAGCTGTGTGTGGGGCATCGATTAAACAAGCGTCGAATCGGTAGTTCCGATTTTTCATTTTTATGCAGCTAAAAACTGTTATTCTGCCTCGGCTCATTTCGAAGCCCAGCCCTGTCTGAGGTATTCTACCCCCCCCCCATCCCCCACCCCACTGAATACTACCCACACCAGTCGACTAAGATCCAGGTACCTACTTACTGGTAAGCGAACAGGGGCAGCAGGTGTAGGGTGAATGGAATCACAGACACTCAGTACGTGAATCAACCGCGCTTCCAACCAAGTCACAGTTGATCTGTGAGCAAAACTTAGTAACATCAACAGACAATAAATATTCTTCTCTTCTTAACTCATCAAAGGGAATGCAGTAATGATTATAAAGGGGTATTAGTTTAATTAACTGGAGGTACTCTCCACTTCCTCGAGTCAAACTTCCCAGGAGCCGTGTGGCTCTTAAAGAGTCAAGAATTTCCCCATGAATATAATAATAAAACTCTCTCACCATTAGCTCTTGAGCTCATCACTGACAATCATCTCGACACACAACATCCTCCACTCTGGCTCATCTTGAAAGCTTCAAGCTTGGAGGCAGATCTCCATTCCTCCTCCAGCTTCCCTCATAACCTGCAGCAGTTGCTCTCAAGCAGAGGGTAAACACGAATCTTAACATCTCTTAATATCCCCGTCTTTCCTCAAGTCTAACAGCAAACAACATGCCAATACTGGCAGAACGTTATAACTTCCACTGCATGTACACTTGCTGTAGCAAACGTCTTTCAGTCAAATACGTGAATAAATAAGTAGGCTAAGTAGGTTACATTAAGCATGAGGCCTATGTAATAGAATCAGTTCCTGAGTCGAGGCTGAAGCCTGTCGGCTCTCCTGCGACAGATCCCCTTTGACCGCTCTGACCTTATAATAATAATAATAATAATAATAATAATAATAATAATAATAATAATAATAATAATAATAATAATAATAATAATAATAATAATAATAATAATGTTTATTTCTACAAGTATATGATACACCTTACATAGACTTTCGTGTCGTGAATGGTGACACACAGTTTTTAGAGTCAATACTCTGTATGTATACATATATATGGGCACGGGAATCCAACTATTGCTTTCTTTTGGAAACTCATTTTAACAAATGTGTTGTTTTACACTGATGGGGAGATGTTGTAAATACGTAACACGCACACACGACCTCCCCCCCCCATCCCCCTCCCACACACACACACAATGGAGATCCAAGTGTTGACTTTGACAACAGGGACAACCCATTATAAAAAAAAAAACTTCAATTCAAATGAGACTTGTCAACATCCACGTAACAGTGCGAACTGTTTTATAAAAAATCAAATAACTGTAGATGATACTTGCTAAAACAAAAGTTGGAAAATGGAGAATATTGTTGAATATTGAGGAAAGGCAGGAGTTAGGCCAGCAACACTGAGCTACAGGTGGGTAATTTTGACGTGCATACTATCTAATTCTAAGGTAATGGGAGTAGATTCTTATTTGGAGTAAGTGGTTGAGTCAAATAAAGAGTGCGGTTCAGAGCAGACAATTCCTGTCCCACGAACCTACTGAAGTTCTTCGACAACACAGATAAAGCAGGAAATAACGAGAGGTTTGTAGAAACTTGCAAATTCCGAGATTGTTAGAAAGCATAGGATAATGAACCACTCGAAACACTAGCTGATTCACAAACTATAACTGGTTGTGAAACACTTAAGGAGGATAGAGCGAGTTATTGTTCAGAATCTAGGGAGAGAACGGACGAGCGTGACGAGGTCCTTATGGGATCAGTAATGGGATTGAGAGTTGCTTGTCTCCATGCTTGTGGATAATGTAAAACAAGTGAGAATAATGAAAGGCACAAATCGCCACGTATTTATGTCCATTCAGTAATATGGTGACCAGCACTGTGGAGAATGATCTACGTGAAGCCTAACCAACTAAATCACCAGAAATCGCCACGTATTTATGTCCATTCTGTATTATGATGACCAGCACTGTGCAGCATGATCTAAGTGAAGCCTAACCAACTAAATCACCAGAAATCGCCAAGTTACAAAAGCAATGGGTATTATACTTATCTGGTTTTTTCCAGACGAAAGTTCGTTGCTCGGGCAAAGAACTTTCCTGAAAGAAAAATAAGATGTTTGGGAAACAAACTGAAAGAAATATAAGACGTTTGGGAACAAACTGAATTTATTCTATTGTAACATTCCCCCATCCCCCTCCCATTTCTCCGCATTGCTTTAAAAACCCGGGGTGTGATGAAATAACAACATTAATAGTTTGGAATGTATCTGGGCAATGGATTCAACTGTTTGAAATGCGTATAGCGTACAATTTTATTTTGTCGTGGGTCTAACGGATATGGACGAGGTCGTTTACAAACAGCAGTTCGCTTCTCGGGTGATGTGTGGGTTGTGAAGAACACAGTAAGAAGTTCCTTAAAATACTAAAGATGTTTTCGTTTTTGAAACACTCAGTAATGACTCATAATTTGTTTTTGGATGCCGGAATTTGCACACTATCTTTGAGCACTCCTGTCGAGTACAATTAAGTAGTATATCTGTCTCGCTACAGATACTATATGATGGAGTTCGAGGAACTACTGTGAAAACAAACGTTCAATGCTTGATTTTTTTCCTGTTGGCGAGTCCATCTATAGCATCACTGTGCACGTCTCTTGTCCCCAGGCTCCTTGTATTAGATGAACCATCTCTACGCTGTCTCTGCCACCCTCCATACACAGAAGGAACCCAGGCCAACACTTCCGCTTATAAACGAGGACATCACAATGAAACACGTGCTTGTGAATATGAAAAAATACCAGAGTGAAAATGGAAAATATAACCTGAGCTTATGTTACACGCATATCTTCGGGGAAATGTAATGCACAGCGTCTGAATTTCTTAGAGTAAAGAACTTTGATTGTACTAGAGGAAATAAGACCTAAATTCATCTTGACTCTAATCGGAAAGGATACTTTTATTCTTAAAATAGAGTATACAGTAAACTTAGTGTGTATATTCTAAATATATACAGACACACGCACTTCTTAATGTATGTACATACAGAAATACATTTCCCTGCGTATATTCACCGAAAGATATACGTCTCGCTGTATATATACCCTTGATGTCACGATGTGGTTCACAATATTATAACTAGAACTCGCTGCCCAGCACTATGGAAGCCCTAACATCTGAGAATAATCGTGTGTTTCCACTCTGGCGGAAAACTACCTCTGTCAAGTTTCCCTGAAATAGTACGTAGAGCCCCGAGCGTCAGAACTCCTCTGCAGTATACACTCCAACATTCAGATTTAGATCCCCCAAATAATCTATTCTGGAATAAAAACCAGGGTATTTGACCAGTTAGTGAAAACATGGAATCCTTTCCTATAGCCTGGCTGCTGGGATTCACAAGGATAATGTTTGGTACATTCTGAGCTTAAGTCAAGTCTCTAAGAGGTTTATGGACCTTCTCTGCAATTGTAGCTACATATGTATATGTGTGCTTACGTACCTACATATGATTGTTTATATATATACGTATATATGTATGAATGTATATATGTATGAAAGTATAAAAATGTATGTATGTTGTAATTAAGGAGTATAGGATTTATTTATTTATTATATTGTAAACAAAATACATTGGTTTTAAATAGCTGTATTTTTTGTTTATTACGAATATTTGGTATATATTAATTTATAGCAGCTAGATTTCCAAGTTTCATAGTAGGAATATTATGTGACAGAAATATATTAGTGATTGCAGATTAACATAATTGTAGGATTTAACGGGCTCTAATAAGTGATGAATTAGATTTGTCAGGAGTAAGAATAATATTTTTCGCTTGTCCTGTTTCCCGTTTTGGAAGAGTAAATATATAGTAGCAGGATTCTCATATCACAATAAGTATCTGAATAAATTTAAATACATATATATTACTAATAGAGATATATATTTAAGATTTTTGTAATGCTTTTATGGGACGAAAATATAGGTTTTGATTACATTTAAATATATTCAAGGTACTGAAAATAACCCGGTTATTTAGTTAATGGTTAGAGAGCTAGTAATTGCCAGCTTAATGTTATTTATAAATTTTTGCATGGGTTAGGATGTGTGAGAGATTATGAGTGTGTAGCAGTTGACTATTTTGCCTCAGTATAACTCTAGATATAACATGAGACAGACATGTCTTGTCTTGCTCTGGGTTGGTACCATTATCTCGGCCTGGGATTGAGAATTGAGGATATATTTTCCCATCTTAGGGGATGATATAGGGCCTCTATAAATTTGGGAAAGAGATGGGCTCAGTCCTGAAACTGGAGACTATTAGATGGGTATGTAACCTATGATAGTGGTGGTGTAAGGCAAGGGAGGTGTTATGTTTACCTAAGGTGTCAGTAAATTTTTAAATATGTTAACAGATTATGAATGTAAGTACCGTAAATTGTACAATGTACTACTGGAATTACATTAAGCAACTTTAGCTGTGAATTTTTATTTCACTCGAATTAATTCATTATAGTATTTACGCTCTCTCTCTCTCTCTCTCTCTCTCTCTCTCTCTCTCTCTCTCTCTCTCTCTCTCTCTCTCTCTCTCTCTCTCTCTCTCTCTCTCTCTCTCTCTCTCTCTCTCTCTCTCTCCTCTTATCTATCTCCTCTCTACTCTCTCTCCTTCCTCTCACTCTCTCTCTCCTCCTCACTACCTTCTCCTATATCATATATATACTATATATACTATATATATATATATATATATATATATATATATATATATATATATATATATATATATATATACTATATATATATATATATATATATATATATATATATATATATATATATATATATATATATATATATATATATTTATATATTAGTAAAAAAATATATATCAAAAAGATGGGGTGGTAGGGGAAGTGGAATATTCAAACAGGCTTAGGAAGAAATCCAAGTATTCTTCCTTGAAGCCTTTTATCCACTTCTCCGAGGCTATGGGTCCCTACAATTTACACCAGAGGTGGACCCCATCATATATATATATATATATATATATATATATATATATATATATATATATATATATATATATATATATACTTCGGCCGTTTCCCACCAAGGCAGGTTGATCCAAAAAAGAAAATCTTTCACCATCATTCACTCCATCGCTCTTGCCAGAGGTGCGCTTACATTACAGTTACAAAAGTGCAACATTAACACCCTTGCTTCAGAGTGCAGACACTGTACTTCCCATCTTCAGGACTCAGGTCCGGCCTTTCGGTTTCCCTGAATCCCTTCATGAATGCTACCCTGCTCACACTCCAACAGCACGTCAAGTCCTAAAAACCATTTGTCTCCATTCGCTCATAACACGCTCACGCATGCTTGCTGGAAGTCCAAGCCCCTCGCACACAAAACCTTCTTTACTCCCTCCCTCCAACTCTTTCCTATATTCACATTTAATTTTCTTCATTTACACCGAAGTTTGGTAGGGCCGGCAATATCCCACCGAAGCAGGGTGGCCCAAAAAGAAAAACAGAAGTTTCTTACGGAGGAGGAATTCTGTTCCACTTCCCCATGGAGATAAGAGGAAATAAACAAGAACAAGAACTAGAAAAAAAATAGAAGAAACCTCAGAGGGGTGTGTTTATAAATGTTTGTAAATGCATGTGTAGTGTGACCTAAGTGTAAGTAGAAGTAGCAAGACGTACCTGAAATCTTGCATGTTTATGAGACAGAAAAAAAAGACACCAGCATTCCTACCATCATGTAAAACAATTACAGGCTTTCATTTTACACTCACCTGGCAGGACGGTAGTACCTCCCTGGGCGGTTGCTGTCTACCAACCTACTACCTTCAATATATATATATATATATATATATATATATATATATATATATATATATATATATATATATATATATATTTATATATATATGTATATATATTTATATATTTATATATATATATGTATATATATATTTATATATTTATATATATTTATATATATATATTTATATATAGATATATATATATATATATATATATATATATATATATATATATATATATATACATAACTGGTCAATTAGCAAGAACTCATTTAAAATTAAGTCCTTTCTAAAATTTCCCCTTATACGTTTAAAGATATATTTTTTCATTTATGTTAATGTAAAAATTAATGATTTTGTACCAAAAGACTCTTAGAAAATTTACCTAACCTTATTATAACAAGCGCAATTTAATTTAGCACAATCCAATTAAATATGTTTTAGATAAGTTTACAGCAATTTAATAATAAACAAACACAATGAAATATATTTTTTTCGTTAGGTTCAGAATGATTTTTGCAAAATTACTGCATATACATATTTTTACTTGCATTATTTGGCAAGATGAGCGTTGCTATTTAAGTCAAAATCGCAAGTTTTACCTATTCGGCACGACATATATACTATACATATACAAACACGTATGCAACACATGTGGCTCTATACGTATGCAACACATGTGGCTCTATACGTATGCAACACATGTGGCTCTATACGTATGCAACACATGTGGCTCTATGTAACATGTATAAACATGAATTCACCTCTTAAGGAAGGGCTTGTGGTAGTCAGTTTACACGCATTAACATGGATCCTAAGCATCATGTCTGCTTGTCAGGAAGACTCATAGAGCACCAGTAGTGCTCTGGCCCTCCCAGTGCTCATTTACATAAGGTTACTATTCATTACTAACATTGATGTTTATTGTACTTAATCGTCATTTCTCTGTCACATTGTTCCAGCCACGGTGTTGTTATTTGTAATATTTTGATTTTGTTTTAGCGAATGTAAAATGATGTAAACTTGATTCAGTTTACCTTTGCTATACCCTTCATGTTATAGTGACGATTGTTGATGTATAAAATCACTGATATAATATTTAAAGTGTCTTGAAATTATAATGCAATTTTTTTATATATGTTATTTAGTCTGTAATTTCCTTTCTTATTTATAAAAGTATTTGTGATTTTTCCGCATTGTAAAACTCACTGAGATGTCTAAGTATGTCATGTCCACTCACCTCTTCCATCACTTCTATTTTGTCTTCAGTGAATTTACTGAAAAATGATCAGGCTAAAATTCTTAACCAAAATTTTGCTGATATTTGTAATTTAATTTGAGTCAGTATAATGATGATGAGATTTACAGGTGAACGTCTTGAGACTCATAAGAATTATTTACATAATTTGTTTATAAATAATCCCTGAGAATATTTACAGTAACTACCACAAAGTCTTGTTAGAATTTCCACTGTAAAAAAAATTTCACATGTTTGTCCTTATAGATGAATTCATTAGAAAAATAAATTATTGCCGATGCCTTCATATTTCTTTTATTTACGTAGTCCCACAATATTGTATTGCACTGTGTTAAGTTCATTAGATTTGTTCTAATGGAATAAAATTTTATCTATTTTACTTAACCATTAACTCATTACGAATTGATGAAGGTCCAGGATGGACCGAAATATCGTCTATAAATTCTTAAGTGTGAGCTAGTTTAGAATTAGTTGAACATTATACAAAGCCAAGATCAGTAACTTATTAAGGTCTAAATCTAAACCTCTGGTGACATAATACTTGTTAGAGTTAAGGTCTGTTGTCAACACAAGGCTCAGTAAAATAAATAATAAAGTCGGTAGTTATGTAGTTATGGTCACGTGATTATTATTATTATTATTATTATTATTATTATTATTATTATTATTATTATTATTATTATTATTATTATTATTATTATTATTATTATTATTATTATAACTAAGCGCTATATGGTCACGTGAAAGATGCAATAAAGATCATTGAAATACATAATATTGGTCATGGGAATGACGCAAATTGTGTCATTTCTGACGTAGTTTCGGTCACAGAAAAATGCAGTTCTGATCTTAAAACAGTTTTAATCACAGAAGTGATGCATTTTGGTCATAGAAAAGGTTCAATTTTGGTCATAGGACAGATGCAGACATTTGATCATAGGAATAACGTTGCTTTGGTTGCAACAACGACCTTGTGCAATGAAGAGGGATCTATTTTGAACCATGGTACAATACTGAGACTACTCACAATAGAGCTAACTCTCTAATTCCTCATCGAAGGCAGAGCTGGTATTCCCAACTCATGCTCTGATAATTACCTCAGAGTGAAGCCGCGGTACTGTATCATCAACTTGCCGAGCAAGGTAATGAGAGGCTGGTAATGAGTTCCTGTAACATCAACAGCAGCAACATCCTTAATGGACACTTACCTGCTGAACACACGCTTGGTGAGCACACGTCTGGTGAACACATAATTGGCCAACACCTGCTTGGTAAAACAACTACTTTCCCAACACCTGGCGAGTGTCTGTCTGATAAACACATTCCTGGCGAACACACTTCAGCAAACTCATGCATGTTGAATATACATACCTGGTGAACACCTGTCAGGCGAACACCTGCCTGTCGGACATCTGACAAATGAACACCTGCCAGACAAACATCTTGCTGTCAAAAAATGTCATTAAGGCAGATACATACCTTAGAAACACATACTTGGAAAGCACATATCTAGCAAAAATATTCCTGGAAAACACCTGCCCGGAGAGCATCTGCCTGGTAAACACCGTCCTGGAAAACATGTGCCTTGCAAACCTTTGCCAACAAATATCTGCCTGACAAAGATATGACTGGCAAATATCTATCTGGCCAAAATTTGCTTTGTAAACACATGACTAACGAACACATGCCTTAGTCAACACATACCTGGCGATCACCTGCTTAACGAACACCTGCCTGAAGAACACCAGGTTGGTGAACACATGTGCCTGGCGAACTAACACATGCCTAGTGAACACATAACTGGCAATATACACTGTTTGAACACCTGTTGATCAACATGATGAACAAACGCCTGGCCAACACCTGTCTAGCTAGCACTTGCCTGGCGAGCACTTGCCTGGCGAGCACTTGCCTGGTGAGCACTTGCCTCGTGAACACTTGCCTGGTGAGCACTTGCCTGGTGAGCACTTGCCTGGCAAGCAAGCACTTACCTGGCAAGCAAGCACTTACCTGGCAAACACTTGCCTGGCAAGCACTTTCCTGGCGAGCACTGGCCTGGCGAACACTTGCTTTGCGAGCACTTACCTGGCTAGCACTAACCTGGCAAACACTTGCCTGGCGAGCACTTGCCTGGCGAGCATTTGCCTGGCGAGCACTTGCCTGGCGAGCACTTGCCTGGCGAGCACTTGCATGACGAGCACTTGCCTGGCGAGCACTTGCCTGGCGAGCACTTGCCTGGCGAACACTTGCTTGATGAGAGGAAAGGAAGGCGTCTCATCCTTTAGGTAACTTTGATCTAATTAAGCATTCTCTTTGATAATGACTAGACTTCAGTGATTACTCGTGGGTTGTTTGGTAGCTGCCGGGCAATAATGTTGGTTGTTTGGTAGCTGCCGGGCAGTAATGTTGGTTGTTTGGTAGCTGCCGGGCAATAATGTTGGTTGTTTGGTAGCTGCCGGGCAATAATGTTGGTTGTTTGGTAGCTCCCGGGCAATAATGTCGGTTGTTTGGTAGCTGCCGGGCAATAATGTTGGTTGTTTGGTAGCTGCCGGGCAATAATGTTGGTTGTTTGGTAGCTGCCGGGCAATAATGTCGGTTGTTTGGTAGCTGCCGGGCAATAATGTTGGTTGTTTGGTAGCTGCCGGGCAATAATGTTGGTTGTTTGGTAGCTGCCGGGCAATAATGTCGGTTGTTTGGTAGCTGCCGGGCAATAATGTTGGTTGTTTGGTAGCTGCCGGGCAATAATGTTGGTTGTTTGGTAGCTGCCGGGCAATAATGTTGGTTGTTTGGTAGCTGCCGGGCAATAATGTCGGTTGTTTGGTAGCTGCCGGGCAATAATGTTGGTTGTTTGGTAGCTGCCGGGCAATAATGTTGGTTGTTTGGTAGCTGCCGGGCAATAATGTTGGTTGTTTGGTAGCTGCCGGGCAATAATGTCGGTTGTTTGGTAGCTGCCGGGCAATAATGTTGGTTGTTTGGTAGCTGCCGGGCAATAATGTTGGTTGTTTGGTAGCTGCCGGGCAATAATGTCGGTTGTTTGGTAGCTGCCGGGCAATAATGTTGGTTGTTTGGTAGCTGCCGGGCAATAATGTTGGTTGTTTGGTAGCTGCCGGGCAATAATGTTGGTTGTTTGGTAGCTGCCGGGCAATAATGTCGGTTGTTTGGTAGCTGCCGGGCAATAATATCGGTTGTTTGGTAGCTGCCGGACAATAATGTCGGTTGTTTGGTAGCTGCCGGGCAATAATATCGGTTGTTTGGTAGCTGCTGGGCAATAATGTTGGTTGTTTGGTAGCTGCCGGGCAATAATGTTGGTTGTTTGATCGCTTCAAGATAATAATGTTTTTTTTTGTAATAATAATAATAATAATAATAATAATAATAATAATAATAATAATAATAATAATAATAATAATAATAATAATAATGTAATATATTTATGTATTACAAGTACATGTATAAGGTATAGAGACCATAGCTGACATCAATGACGTACTACTATATACACAGAAAGCCGTTTGTTATGATGAGCTTTTCGGGCAAATTAGGTCAGTTTTGTCCCAGGATGCGACCCACACCAGTCGACTAACATAGACAACCGGTATAAGGAAACACGTCCGATGTTTCCACCCCTTTGCAGGGAATCGAACCCGGGCCCTCGCTGTGTTATTTTGTGGGATCAAGTATTCAAAACACAGGTTACTGTGGACGGTAGAATAATGTCTCTGTATAAAAAAATCACAATTTAGTCACTGCCGAGGACCCGACCATAGTTTGAATGTCTCTTTATCAATGTATCTAAGAGACTACTTATCAGCACATTTCGTCTTTCTTGCAGGCGTTTAACCTTTAAAGAATTGTGTCAAAAAGAGAGTTCTTGAGCGCTGAAAAGGTAACCTTGTCTGTGAAACTGCTGCCTTCATGATATATTCATTCCACTGACTAAGGATAACACGGAGAGATCGCTTCCCTGTGAAGAGACGTATTTACTCTATAATTAACATCAATGAATTGTCGAATATGCAAATGAAGCTGAGTTTAGTGTTGGTTATGGTGGCTTTGTTTGATGCTGTTGATTATTATTATAATCAAAAAAGAAGCGCTAAACCACAAGGGCTATACAGCGATTGATGCTGTTGAGAAACACACGTTCGTGATATTTGATATTTGGAAAAAATTGTACTACTGTTTTTGGTATTCATATGTAGTGATGAAATGTATCCATTACTCTCAGTGTGGTTCTCTAGGAACACGCTAATATATTTCACACGCAAACTCACACATACTGTTGTA
Organism: Cherax quadricarinatus; assembly: GCF_038502225.1. Taxonomy (NCBI): domain Eukaryota; kingdom Metazoa; phylum Arthropoda; class Malacostraca; order Decapoda; family Parastacidae; genus Cherax; species Cherax quadricarinatus. Next base: position 38,766,982 of record NC_091312.1, read on the forward strand.
TACGTCACGCACAATTTGTTCTGTCATGCTCACTGATTTATTTGGATACGTCAAAATTTTTTTATTTATAAATCATGTTTCATCAAAATTTGGAGCACAGGTATTATAATTAGTCTTTAAAAGCTTATTCTCTGTTATAAAATAATTGCTGAAGAATCCTTCAAGAACGTTAAGCAACATATTCTTGTTAGAAATAGAAAATATTTAAAAATATTTTAAATATTTGGCTTTACGCTTATGTCTAACAGTGATGTAACTCTGAAGAAACCAACAGTGGTTCTCCATCAAGTTGAGACTAAAACGCCCCTGATATCGTATCTCCATTGCACCGATATCCCGATGAAACCTTTCACCAGTCTCATCACTAACAGCACTAAGAATGAATGGAAAGAAGTCCAGGTGTGAAAGAAGAAAATGCCCAGTGGCTGACGCGTCGGTCTGGAGTTTCATGACTTTTTGATCGCTGGTTCTATCCCCACCCTTAGTATGGTTTGTTAATCTTCTATCATGTTTTACACTAACTTGGCATAATTGTTTACTCTGTGCCATTCTTAGTAAGTTATGGACAACCTGTTTGAAAGCTTCAGTTACAGCCAGCTATAGTGTGGTCTGTTTTGATAGAAAAACTGAGTCGGATAATGGTTAGAGTATTTGTGGTCCAACAAATACTCTAAATTCTTCCTTAAGGTACAGAAATCCTATAACTTCACCATCCATGTAGTGGATGGTGAAGCACATCCATGTAGTTAATGGAAGCACATGTGTTTTGTATAACATATTGGAGACTGTGACATGCTATGAGTATGTTATCTTTTATTCGGCGTACATCATGCCTCACGACCATCGAACCAGGTGCTAAGGGTTTAACGATCGAGGGCCCCGCCGTTATACCAGTACCTTAGTTCAGACAACCAATCACAAGGAAGCCCGCCAAAGCTGTGAAGCGATGTAGTACATTCGTGAAACAACTTTAGCAATCTTGCCTTTGCTGCTGGAGGGCGCCGTGTAGGACTAGTTCCTGTATGGCTAGCGTTCTGAGACGAGGGAATGGGGAGATACATCGCCTTGCTAACTCGTCCAGATGCCTTTCGGTACTCGGTCAACCCGCTATCAGAGCTCCCGGTCAGTTGGTATATTTTTTTTTTCTCCTGGGAGTTTAGTAACCAACTACGGGTAGTCAGCTAGCGGCAGGCGGACACCTCACTCAGTCGCTTGGACGTCACAGGCATATATCCCTCTCCAAGCTTCGATAATTTATTGACTCTCATCATTAATCTCTCACAATTTATTTCATATTCAATACATTCTTTGATGGTAGTCTTAAGACCATTGAGTATCCATATAAAAGTTTTTATTTACAAAATCACACACATGGTATTATGTAGGATTATTTATCATTTAATAAAGTTAAAAATTGAAAAATCATCCATATAGCATACTGTAATTTTATTAATAATTATTAGCTTTGTATTCATTGGCTTACCAACACCACCCACGTGGTATTATGTAAGATTTTTTAATTCACAGAGTTAAATACGGTAAATAAAAAATGTAATGCAAGCTTATTTTTTTGCCAGTACTTCTTTATTTATTTCATTATTTGCTGTTTTTGTTCTCCATTTCTTTTGCAGGAAACTTTTCTCTTTCAGGTTGAACCTTCCGTTCTCCTGTACCTCTATTATATCCTAATAACGAGAGAGAGAGAGAGAGAGAGAGAGAGAGAGAGAGAGAGAGAGAGAGACGCAGACAGACAGATCACCACTATTATGATTGCCTACTCATTATTTGATGAACTTACAAAGTTTTCCAATCAAACTTTATACCTTTCACACTGCAGTAATGTAAACACATGTATTTTCAACTAGTTTGAAAATATATACGTCATACACAAATAATTTCCAATTAAACATGTGTTGACAGTTCCACTGCTCGTTCACACATGTTAAATTCCACCACCTCCCCTCCAGTTTTCACCCTTCCAACCTACTCACAAATACATTACATAGAGGAATAAACTATTACAGAATCAGCAGTTCTTACCTTCATCATTTGAAACTTCTAGTTCCTTCATATTTCTCTATGTGTAATATGCAGACGATAAAGAATTAAATGAGAACATTTTCCTTTTATATATATATATATATATATATATATATATATATATATATATATATATATATATATATATATATATATATATATATATATATATATATATACACACCTTTGCTATTATGATCAATATCTCCCGAAATAATTTCCACTAAATCATCCCTCCAGTTAGGTGCAAGATATTTTAAAGTCAACCTTGACATCTTCATCGATCATCCACTGTATTGTTGTTCTATAACCTAGAAACTCCACTGAAGCGTTAACTTACTTAAGTGTTTAAATTTAATATTTCCTAGAGCATTTACCTCTTCACACTGCTTAGAATGAGATACGTCGCTTAGTGCTAAACATATCACTGAATACACAAATAACCTGCACGTAGCAGAGAGAGGAACTTATGACGACTTCTCGGTGCAGCTTGAAACATTTACAAGTTACACTAACACACGAAGATGGGGGGCAACCAGTATATATAGGAGAGGAGGGGACAGGGGCGGGACAAAAAGAGGACGAAAACAGGAAGTGCAGAAGTAATGGTTAAGGTAATTCTGGAAGTGGAAGTCGTAGTCGAAGTAGTAATGGTAATAGTAATGGTAGTGTGGATTATTTGTGAATTGTTCCAGTCACAGTATTGTGCCTTTTTTGTTCTATCCATCGCTAAATTCTCAATGCAATACTCAAATGGCTCTCTTATTCTCACTCACCTTATAATTACCACATATATTCTCTAGCTGTCATTTTTCGCAAGTCTTTAATAACATCTTGAAAAACCTTAATTATTTCCTTAATTATTTCCTTAAGAGACATGCATTAGATGTTTTCTTTTAACCTTGAAGAATAACATCATTACTGATCACTTTAGAATATAATTCTAAAAATCAGTTGATAAGAAAAAAAATGATTTCATAAAAAAGTTTCATTTAAATATATATATATATATATATATATATATATATATATATATATATATATATATATATATATATATATATATATATATATATATATATATATATATATATATATATATATATATATATATGTATATATATATATATATATATATATATATATATATATATATATATATATATATATATATATATATATATATATATATATATATATATATATATATATATATATATATATATATAATGGCTTACAACCACTATCACCATCTAACATCGTCTATCACCACCTAACACAACTCCATCACCACTAACATTTTATACTGTAGCTGCTACCACGTTCAAAGCCTACCAGCCCCATCACCTATGATGACCTACCAGCACTATCACCCCCTAACATTATTTATCACCACATAACACCACCTTTACTATCACCCCCTAACATCATTTATCACTAAATAACAAAAAGGCACAATACCGTGACTGGAACGATACACAAATAACCTGCACATAAAAGAGAGAAGCTTACGACGACGTTTCGGTCAGACTTGGACCATTGACAAAAGTCAATGGTCCAAGTCGGACCGAAACGTCGTCGTAAGCTTCTCTCTTTTATGTGCGGGTTATTTGTGTATCATTTATCACCACATAACACCACCTTCACTATCACCCCCTAACATCATTTATCACCACATAAAACCACCTTCACCCGTCACTCAGGCATAGATGGGAATTTTCCCAGTAGGATCCAACACAAATTAAATTCTTTCCCAACTTGAGCCGCGTTAAACACAGGCTGGAGCCACATTCTAATAATTTCGGGAAATAAATATGATTAGGGTTATAATAAAAACGCCCTACTTAAATCCGTGTTACTAGAGGCTTGTCTGTATACTAACAGCAAAGCACTGATACGGGAGATTTTCAAAAACATGACTGATTAGGAATTCAGACTTAATAATCCTATTATAAGAGAACTGACACAGTATAATAAAGAAATCAAATCCTACCCAAGGTATCTGTTACAGCAAAAAAATTACCGAGTCGTCCAGGAGGCAGTTTACTTAGTTTTGTTTTACCGTTTACGGCAGACGAGATTTCCAACTTATGAAGGAAGTTTATCTTGTGCCCACATCCATAATGTATACAAAAGTTTTACCCCCTCCCATCCCACCACAACACCTGAGCTGGTGGAGGTAATGAATGGTTGGGGAGGTCTCCTAACCTTCCTGCAAATGGAAAGACTTGAACTACCTATTAGAGACTACGAGAGAAGAAACAAGAGAAGAAATTAAAGATGGATCATTATCTAGAGATTAGTACGAAACCACCGTAAACAGCAGACCTTAGATATTTAATATATATTATGGAGTTTTCTCTTAATAGTAAAAAAACACAGCGGTGGTGGGGTTAGAATCCATGGCAAGTAAATCGTAAAACTCCAGGCCAGTGCGTAAGCCACTGGACCAGCTGGTTAAAATAAGATTCATTCAACTAGGTATATCTATACACCATAGGGAGGTTAGCATTGGCCACCACTGTGACCACAAATGTATTTGTAACTGCAAATGCATTTATGGTCGCAGTGGTGCCAATGCTAACCCCCCTGTGGTGTATAAATATAACTAGTTGGATGAATATTACTGTAGGCAGCTGGCCCAGTGACTTACGCACTGGACTGGAGTGTTACGACTCACTTGCCATGGGTTCTAACACCACCCGCACCGTGTTTGTTTGCAATCATATTATTACGATTTCTCCAGAAGTACCGTCTATATATAACATAGGTCAAAATAATGAAATTCAAACCAATTTGGGAGGAGAACGATCTCGTTCGTTTTATATCCGTTGGCCTTGTCTTAACCTTTTTACGATTATGAAGCTCCAGTGGACTTCCCTATGTGTACACGTACCTCCTTCACCAGACTGTTGAAATCATCATCATCACCAGTCCTACTAGATGTCAGTATGACTTCAAAAGATGTCAATAACATGTTTAATATATGGATAGCTAGCAACAGAACAGATGAAAAAAATCTTAAAGGTTTTGTCATATTAATTCGTAGTAAAACAACGACTTTAATTTAAAATTGCCATTATTTGGTACTCATACCGGCCAGGGGTATGGATGCCACCGGTTAAGAACCCCTGGCCTGGTATTTGATCTTAAGGTACACATAATACCTTGCGGGTGTTACCTAATTTAAAATAAAAGTTATAGATCACTGGTTTATCTATTATCACCATTATGGGGGTTACCTTTTATTACCTTGATTGCTTCAATGGCAAAGATAATAATACCTTTGAACAGAATCTTGAATTTTATCAGCATCAGTATGATAAGAATATTATTTTCTCTGTAAGAAATATATCTTCTCCCTTGGAAACATTGAAATTGAAACACTGAAAAATTGAAACTGGGTTAACTTACACATATATTTAAAACAATATGAACTTAATCTGTAAAGTGTGAAGGCAAATACAGGTCGTAAATCAATATTTGTGGTTCCATTTTGTCTTAATTTTCAGTTGGGAGAGAGAATGAGAGAGCAGGATAGTGGGGATGAGAGAGGGGAGGAGAGAGGGGAGGAGAGTGGGGAGGAGAGAGGGGAGGTGAGAGGGGTGGAGAGTGGGGAGGAGAGAGGGAGACCGGAGGAGCATGGTTACAAGACGGGTGAGGGAGACGAGCGAAAAAAATGGGAGAGTCCTTGATAGTACTAGGGGAGAGACTTGTTTACCAGTTTACCTGTTTACCAACTATGTGAATGTGGACTTATATTTGATACGAGGTTTTGTGTGTGTGTGTGTGTGTGTGTGTGTGTGTGTGTGTGTGTGTGTGTGTGTGTGTGTGTGTGTGTGTGTGTGTGTGTGTGTGTGTGTGTGTGTGTGTGTGTGTGAATACTTTTAATACGAGTTGAGTGAGAGTAGGGGAAGGAGGAAGAGGAAGAGGAAGAGGAAGAGGAAGAGGAAGAGAAGCAGGGAGAAAGAGACGTCAGCAGTTTGGAGAAGCCAATACAGTACGTTAAGAAAAGAGGGGTTAGCAACTCAGAAAAGCAAAGTAATATATATATATATATATATATATATATATATATATATGCAATAAGATCACAGTAAACAGGTGATTTCAAAATATGCAAAACAACCACTCTGAAAGAATAGAGAAATTCCAAGATAGAGTCAAACTGTCTGTTTTCTCATCAATGTTTTTGAGAGCTTTACGAATTTGTAGTCCTGAGTTCATAGATGAGGAAATATCCAAAATTTATGAAATAGGTAATGATTTAAAATACCCAAGAAATGTAATTGATAAATCTTTTAAAGTTGCTAGAAACACTTTTTATAATCCAAAAAGGGGCAACCAGCCTTATTCAACTAAAAATATGTTGGTTCTCCCTTACCATGAAAACTTGGTTGATATGCCTTCTCTTCTTAAGACTTTTAATATTAAAGTTGTATTCAAAAATCTTGATACAGTAAAAAAACTTTTGATAAAGAATTCCCCCCAAAATGCTGATGGATGTGTCTATAAGATTCCTTGTAAAATTTGCGATAAAGTTTATTACGGTCAAACTGGTAAAAATCTCGAACTAAGATTAAAACAACATAAATATAGCATTATAACTGGACAAGATTCCAATGCTCTATTTATTCATGTAAGAGATTTTAACCATCCAATTGATTTTCAAAAAGTTGAGAAAGTAGTATCAAGCAAGTCCATGGTACAGGAATATAATTGAATCTTGTTTCATAAAAAGCAGTTTTGACAATAAAATGAATATTTCCTTTGGTTTATATAAATTAGATCCATTTATAATTAATAGAATTTGGGAAGAATTTAATAATACACTGGACAAATAAATAGCTTGGGGGTGAGTTGTGCAAAGGACCTATCCAAGTTGGCTCGCCGCGCGTCACGTGTTTAACCGTTGTGGGATCTGATAGTGAGGTGCTGGCCGGACCCCTTATATAGCTTCCTTGGATGCTTCACTTTCATAGTTCCTTGATAATGTGAGTAGTCACGAAAGCGCTTGGAATTTCTCTATTCTTTCAGAGTGGTTGTTTTGCATATATATATATATATATATATATATATATATATATATATATATATATATATATATATATATATATATATATATATATATATATATATATATATATATATATATATATATATATATATATATATATATTTATTTATGTATTATTTTATATACTACCAAAGATTTATCATTTGTAAAGAAAAGATTTTAATCTGTACATGAATGTATGGTATTATTATTTGTTTTAAAAGAATATAAATTAGCAAAAATATATGTTTTATAACCCATTTTATTTCCATGAATAACGCTATGCATTAAAGAAACGTACACAACACCATATGAATGGTCTTGTATGGTTACCCAATGAATACACGCTAATACTGGATCAAACTTAATAAAAGAGGTGTTCGTACCTCTTTTAATGATAAATAATTCTATATAATACCACATTTGCAAACGCTGTCCTTGTATTACTACAAAAATGGTTCTACATGACCATAATTTTTGAAGGGGTGGACCGGTAAGCCAGCGGAAGGCCTCGGTCAGATGACCAAAAGCTCAAAAGTACGCAGTGTTTTAGCCGCTCGGCTAAAATACTTAGAGTTTCGTAAGAGATATATAACTGGGATATCGGTTAGCCTGAGTGAGCCGTCTGCCTGCCGAGACTCCTGCTAGCCTGAGTGAGCCGTCTGCCTACCAAGACTCCTGCTAGCCTGAGTGAGCCGTCTGCCTACGGAGACTCCCGTTAGGCCTAGCCGGCCGCAAAACTACCAGAAATAGACTTGCCGATTAATCGACAACGCTCATTGTAGATTTAGTTGGAGGTAACTGAAGGAACTGGTCAAAAAAGGGCAGTGGTGGTGGTTACTGTATCCCCACTGAGTTGTTGCTGAGTGACAATCTTCAGGTGTGTCATCTGTTGATCCAAAGGCCCAAATTATGGAAATGGTGAGTACCTGAACCCATGCCAAGTGAATCCCAAAACTCACAGGATTCTGTCACCATGGATTCAATCCCTTACCCATTCCTTGATTTGTCCTCAATCGTCTTATTACGATTGAGTCATGAAGGCTCAACTTCTTCCACTGATTCACCAACAGAAGTTTCTCAAGGAGTGATTTTTCTGTTTTAAATTTTTTAATGACTTTCAACAGCATCTAACGTTATACTAATAAAGTGGATGTCATAATTTACACAATTTGCAATAAAGACGAATATTGGGAGTCTTGTGTTTGGAAAGCCAGTCGTTGCATTTCTTAATTTGCAACAATCAAGGGTCTTCGAGTAATTTTATCTTTGGACAAACACATTGTCAAATACTTTGATTTTTGTAATTTAATTAATTAAATGATTTTTACTTACAAAAAAAGAAATATATACACTTTAAATAATTGAATTGTCACAATACCGTGACTGGATTATCATCATAGGGGAGCGCTAAACCCGTGGGGATTACAGAGAGCCTGTGGGGGAGGGGGGGAAGGCATTCAGGCTTAATTCAGGGAATTGGAGCACCGATCCAATTCCCTAGATCAAGAGCCCCTCACCAGCATTAAGGAACCTCCCTTGAGGGACACCGTGACTGGAACAATGCACAGATAACCCGCACATACGAGAATAAAACTTACGACGACGTTTCGGAACGACTTAGATCATTAACTAGTTAATAGACCGAAACGTCGTTTCATTCTATGTGTGGGTTGTCTGTGTATATAGACTCAAGTGTTGTATAGACAGTAAGATGTTCTGTCAGGATTCTTAACTCTTCGGGGAACCATTTTTGGCATAACTGTCAACATTCATAACGGGTTGCTAAAATTAAATATCAGGGACCTCTTTTTTCAGAAAAATTTATGGACATATGTTTTCTATGAGATTTT